>NC_056733.1:169404322-169604322 GCF_019279795.1 Protopterus annectens
CATGAGAAACCGCAAATTTGGAGTAAACAATAATGTATTTGTATATATGTATGTGTATGTATACACACACACACACACACACACACATATATGTATATACACACATACACTGTAGAGTCATAGAGAAATTTTAGTAAGCTATTCACTGAAAGGTTATGTTTGAAAGGAGAGAGATTGCAGATTGTAGGTTGTAGGGATAATGGTGGATTTATGAAATTCTCATCTGTGTATCTGAAGTAGTTAACTTAATTTTATCTGCAACCTGTGGGTATACTGATCCATATCAGATCCGAGCCGGCAACTTTTTTTCTAGCATCTGCTCCAAGCTCCGAGCTCCTCCCCTTACCCATAATGCCCTACCATTTCCTATCTTCCCCCAGATCTCGTTTGCTGTGCCAGTAGTGTGCATCGTGGTCTCCTTTGCTCTGAGCTCAGGGATAGTAAGTGTTATTAGTACTTAATCTAGTGTGTGTCTGAGTGATTTTTTCCCCTTCATCCCCCTTTTTTTAGTGTATCTCTTGTTCGTCGGTTTAAAAAAAAAATCAAAAAAAAGTTTTGTGTGTGATTTGCTTGGGAGTGGCACATTTGTCCACTCAATGTACTATCTGCACCGGATTCAATCCGAGGGCCCTCAGGGATCAGAAGGCCAAGTTAGTAGCCAAAGGCCTTCTCCCCGCTTCCATGCTGGAATCTGCCACGGCCTCGGTATCTAGTGCTCAACCTCCCACCCAGACAGGGACTCAACCTCCCTCTTCTTCTGGTGTTGGGCCTAATAAAGGCAAATCTACAGTCAGCATGGCTGACCAGGAAAAAGACAAAGGCACAGAAAGGATAGGGACAAGAGAAAGGACAGACCTCGCAAGAGATCCCTGGACAGGGAGCTCTTTCTTAGTCCCCCTTCTAAGGCCATGAGGCCAGTTTCTCCACGGCTCCGGTCTCCTCGTTTCTCACCAGAGCCGTTGGAACATTCAAACCCGAGGCCTTTCTCCCCTTCATTGCACAGACCAGCCAGATCCGAGTCGGTGGCCTCTTTGAGGTCGAGTCGGAGTTTATCGGACTTGGACATGGACAGGGTGATGCGGAGATTCATTCAGACCCAAATACAGATGGGAGTCTTGCCAGGCCCCTCTCCGTCTGTAGAGGGGACCTCCATGCCTTTTTTCCACCCCATCTCTCCTTCCCTGATCTGTGCTTTGGGGTTCTTGGATCCAAGGATTTTCGGAGCTGGTAGCTCTGCGCCGAAGGTTCCTACAACCTCGACTCTGGCTGTTACCTTGAGTTCCTCGGATCCGATTAGTTCGGATCCAAGCGACTCTCGGAGCCGTGGACAGGGAGTCAGACCCGAGGGAATGGATTCTTCGGCTCCAACCTTTTCGGATCCGACCCGTTTCCTCAGACCTCAGGCTACACTTGCTTCGGCTCCGGTCCCCACTTCGGATCTGGGGAGGGCGTCTTCCTTGCTGGGTGCTAAGGATGTCTGCTCTCCCTCGGTCTTCGAAGTGGTGGAGAGGGTTCTCTCCCAGGAAATGATACCCCAGCCCATCCCCTCGGATTCCACACAGGCCCCCCTGGATTTGGTGACTACTCCCTTCATCCTGTCTCAGGGACAGCCCATGCCAGAGGATCCCCAGGTTAATTTCCCTGAGGAAACCCCTGCGGCTCACGAATCTCCTTCTGAGAGTCCCACTGAAGAGGGTCACCGTAAGTGCAATTGCAAAAGGAGGCACTTGGACTCCCCCGAATCCCTCACTACGGACACTGACTTAGATGAAGGAGAAGGTTCCCCCAGGTCACCTCCTGAAGATGTCTCCTTCGGAGAAATCATGGCGATCCTCCACCAGAGGGGGAGGTTGGTCAGCGCCTTGGTCAGCCCCCAAACCATCTGGGGATGAGTCAGTGTTCCTGGAGGCCTTTGGCACGGGCCCATCTACTTCCTGGGTGCCCTTGCCAGTGGACCCCTTGGTAGACCTTATCACCACGCTGGCATGGAAGGAGCCTGACACCACAGAGGCCATCCCCAAACGCCCTGACAAAATTTTATCACCCCCTTCCGACAGGCAACCTTGGTCAAAAGGAGCCCCAGTTGATGCTATATTGGTTGCAGCAGCCACAAAGAAGGAACTAGCACAGGAGAGTTCCTCAGTCCACCCTCCAGACAAGGAGTCCAGGTCAGTGGATAGGTTTGGGAAGCACGTCTATTCCTCAGCGACCTTTTCAATCCATGAGCTGAACTATTTGGCACATGTGATCCGGCTTCAGCGAGACCTTGCTTCGGAATTCGCTGAGTCGCCCCCAGAGTCTTTATCGCCGCAGGACAGACAGTTGTTCTCTGTGAAAATGTCTACTCTGAATTCAGTCTCAAACACGTCCATGCGGCTCCTTTCCCATGCCATGGAAGGAGCAGCTAGGGCGGCTGGGACAGGCATAGCCATGAGGTGTCATGCCTGGCTCAGGTTGTGTCAGTTCGCGGACCCTTTCAAGGCGTCGTTTATCAACGCTCCCTAAGACGGTTCTTCCCTTTTTGGGAAGACAGTACGTGACACACTTGTCCAGAGTGAAAAGGACAGGAAGACTTTGTCTGCCGTCGGGATCTGCTGCTCTAACCCTCAGCAGTCATTCTCTAGGAATCAAAGAGGGCAGAAGAAGATGTGGTTCCGAAAATCTCAGTTTTCCCATGATTCTCAGGACAACTATTCCCCCCAGAGGCAGAGGGGGACAGGATCAACGCTGACCCAGAGGTAGAGGGGGGTCCCAGGAAGTTTGGGTCTAGGGAACCCTTTTCTGATAGACCCGGTCAGCAGCCCTGAGAAGTTGCCTGACTGTCCTACAGTCGGGGGAAGGTTGTCCTTACACCCAGCGGCATGGGAGTCCATTATGACAGATCTCTGGGTGTTACAGATAATATCCAGAAGTTACACTACCCATTTGTTGCCCTCCAAATATTCCAAAACACCTCCCGGATGTTCCACCCGCTCACAGGGAGGCCGCAGCTCTAGAGATTTCAAAGCTGCTTCTCAAACGAGTCATTGAACAGCCCCCCCATCAGTCCGGATCAGGCGTCTACTCAAGGTTCTTTTTGGTGCTAAAAAAGACTGGGGACCTCGGGCCCATTCTAGACCTGTCAACATTAAACCTGTCTGTAGCCAAACAGAAATTCTGGATGGTCATCCTACAGTCCATTCTACCTTATCTCCGAGAGTGCGACTGGATGTGCTTGTTCGACCTCCAGGATGCTTACTACCACATCAAAATACACAGAAGCTCTAGGAGGTTTCTGCACTTCCGGCTGGTAGCCAGTCATTTTCAGTTCAGAGCCCTACCCTTTGGTCTCTCCACAACCCCCAGGGTGTTCACCAAGGTAATGGCAGTTGTAGCGGCTCACCTGAGGCTTCAGGGTATTCAGGTGTTTCCATACCTGGATGACTGGCTCTTCGCTGCGCCCAAAAAGCATCACCTGTGTCTGGCCCGAGATTACTTCATTCGGTTGGCAGATCTACTGGGAATTAGTCAATGTTCAGAAATCCCAATTGCAACCAGTACAGGTTCTAGACTTCATTGGGGCATGGCTAGACACTTTGAAGATGAAGGTATTCTTAACTCCAGACAGATCTTACACCTCAGGTGCCACATAGCTCAGATAGTGAACTCCAAGTCTCCAAAGGCGAGCGAGGTTCTCCGGGCTGTGGGCTCCATGGCTGCCTCCATATCGATTCTTTCTTGTGCACGCCTTCATATGCGGGTTCTTCAGTGGACTCTGGCTGTTCAGTGGTCTTGGCTAGACCTGCCCATGGAATTTCCGATCAGGATCAGTCACGTCTGCAGGACGTCTCCTCTTTGGTGGTTAAGTTCACCGGAGATATCAGAAGGACACCGCTTTGTGTCATCTCCAGTCCAAGCCACAGTGACCATGGATGCCTCCCAACTCGGGTGGGGGGAAGACACTATTTGGGAAGGACAGTCCAAGGCACATGGTCCCAGTCAGAGACCAAGTTGCACATAAATGTTCAAGAGATGAGGGCAGTGCTTTTAGCGTTGGAAGCCTTTCACACTGTCCTTCCTCTCGGATTGATTGCAATTCAGTCAGACAATATGTCTGTTGTCTAGTATGTCAACAAGCAGGGGGGAACCAGATCCTATCCTCTGTCGCAAATCCATGAGAGTGTGGGAACGGGCAATCTCAACCGGTCGGTTTCTGTTAGCAACGCACATCCCGGGGAGCTCCAACATTTTAGTAGACAGATTGAGTCCGGCTATTCTGATGCCGTACGAGTGGTCTATGAAACAGTCAGTAATGGAGGAGATCTTCCATGCATGGGGTCAGCCTTGCTGCGATCTCTTTGCATCTCCGTCCAACGCGAAGTGCAGCGAGGTCTTTGCTCTGATTCCCTCACCAGGGGAAGTCCCCAGAGACTCTCTAGTCCATGCTTGGCCCCCTGGGCTTCTGTATGCTTATCCACTATTGCCACTCATTCCAAAGTTTCTTCAGAAAGATTGCAGACTGCGGTGCAAAGTTATCCTCATTGTCCCATTCTGGCCTCGTCAGGTTTGGTTCCCATTCCTTTGGTCTCATCTCTTAGGGTTCTGGATCCCTGCCAGGATCTAATCTCCCATCCGTCAGGGGCCCGTCTGTCCAATCTGGGCAGCCTCAGGCTGACAGCTTGGTTGCTCCAGTTCCGTTGATTGCCAGGACTTCCGGTCTTTCATCCCCGGTAAAATCCATTCTGGTGGCTTCTCTTAAAGATTCCACTAGGAAACTTTATTGCAGTAAATGGAAGCGCTTTTCCATTTGGGCCTCACAGAGAAAACTAAATCCTTTTATAGCCCCTGTTCCAGCAGTGTTGGATTTCCTGTCTGGCATTTTTCAGCAAGGAGCTAGTTCCTCCACAGTGAAAGTACAATTGGCAGCCATTTCTAATTTTCATGTTGGTGAAGACAACATTGTCTTAGCCTCCTTTAGGCTGTGTAAGGCTTTTCTTAAAGGTACTTTTCTGTTACGTCCACCTGTCAAGGATTCAGTGCCTCCTTGGGACCTTACCTTAGTTTTACAGGCATTGGTGGCTCCTCTGTTTGAACCTATAGCTTTGGTGGATTTAAAATTTTTATCCTGGAAGACAGCTTTCCTAGTCGCCATTACATCAGCTAGGAGGGTTTCTGAGCTTCAAGCTCTGTCTGCCGTGCCTCCGTATTTGGTCTTCCACAAGGATAGGGTTTCTGTCCGTACTAATCCTTCCTTCTTACCCAAAGTGGCATCTGAAGCAAACATAAACCAGTCCATTAATCTGCCCATTTTCTTCCCTAACTTTCAAAATAAAGGTGAATACAAACTTCATTTGTTAGATGTTCATAGACAGTTTTGTTTTTTTATCTTCATAGAACAAAATCTTTCTGCAACACTAACCAATTGTTTGTTTCCTTTTCCAAAGCATTTCTGGGAAAAGCTATTTCTAAAGTTCTTTGTCCAGATGGATCATTCTTTGCATTTCACATGCCTACAAAGCAAAAGGTTTATCTCCTCCTGGTATTGTTAAGGCTCACTCTACCAGGTCCATGGCGACTTCTGCTGCCTTTTGGTCTAGGGTTCCTTTGGACGACATTTGTGCAGCAGTGGCCTGGGCCAATTCACATACCTTCATTTCCCATTACAAATTAGATCTGATTTCTAGGGGTAGAGCATTCTTTGGCTCTGCGGTGCTCAGGAATATCCTTCCATAAGGGACTCCCAGGATTGGAGTAGCTGGGGACTCTGTCCCACAGGTTGTAGATAAAATTAAGTTAACTACTTCAGATAAAGAAATTATGTACTCACCATAACGTTTCGTCTGAGTAGGTATACATCATTTTTCTGCAACATTCCCGCCCTCCATCCCCCGGACCTGTCTTTTCAGGTTTGGTTCATTGGGCTGAGTTGCTTATGTATTTAGTTGCAGCAAACTCGATCTGAGGGAAGAGGTAGGGCATTATGGGTAAGGGGAGGAGCTCGGAGCTTGAAGCAGATGCTAGAAAAAAAAGTTGCCGGCTCGGATCCGATACTGATCCGTATACTGACAGGTTGCAGGAGAAATGAAGTATAACTACTCAGATGGAACGTTATGGTGAGTGCATAACTTCTTTTTTACCACATACTTTTTCTTTAGTCTTTAGTTTTTGAGTACTGGCAATGTTGAAAGGGTCTGGAAAGTTGGTGGTCAGAGTATCTGGCTGTTTCTGTTCCCTTCTGCTACTAAATAGGTAGCAATTTTCTATTCCTAGTTTTATTTTCTGCTTTTTAAAATAACAAAGAAACCTTTCCTGTGTGTGAGGATAAAAGTGTATGTGTCCTGGATTACTGGGAGTATTTAAGCAAGCCCTTTATGAGGTGCTGTGGCTTGCATAGTGGTTGGTGTGGTAGGTAGAAAAGTTAATACTAAAGAATTTTCTTAGTATTTATTCTGTATACGTTACTTTTCAAGACTTAAACAATTTGTATAGTCTTTGGGAGCTGCAGAAGAAAATGAACTGACCCTATGGAAAGATGTTTTCCAAGTTTATGTACCATTTGTGAAATATATGGTGAACATACAAGTTAATAGGATTTAGATACATTTGTGTAAAGTGCATAGTTAAACAGAAAATAGTAGCAAGTGATTGCAGTAATAACAATACACAAACTGATGAGGTGCAAAGCCACAATTGTCTAGTGGTGAAAATAATAAAGAACAGAGAGGTACACACTGACTGTTTAAACACTAATGATACTGTACAGGGAGCTGAGCTATAACATGACAGCTGTACAAAAACCTGAGAAGACTTTTTCATTGACTTTTGGTGGCAAAAACAACTAAAACAAAAAGTTCAGACTATACCATTTGGGTAATAATGGAATAGAGGAAGTAATGGAGATATGTGGACATATTAACACTGATAACTCTTTTGGAGCAACTAGGACTAGTTGTATTATAGAAAAATATTTGAGTATGAATATTAGACTTTTAGAACAAGAGAGCACGCTTCGTAACCGTGTGGAGAATACAATACCTGTTGAGTAGAACCTAATAAAACTAAATGAAGGTAGCACTAATAAAAGCAAAAGAAAAATGAGACAAGAAGATGAAGAGGATGTAGTGGGGAAATGAAAAGGAGATGGACATGGAAAGGAGGAGGGGCTTTGGGGTGGTTTAAAAAATATAACGAACCCTGTGCATGCTTACATTGAGTTACATGTAAACAGTAATAAAAGTAGCTCTAAAAATATTCATCATATAATAAATGAACAGGTTTTATTAATAGGTGGCGCCATGATAAGAATAGTTAACAAAAAAACAATTCTGCCAAGGCTTCATATTGAAAATATTGCAGTCTCATGATATTTAGGGTGAATTTCTGTAAGGGATATCAGGTTAGCTAGTGAAGATTTGTAAAGATGTGTTTTTTGTGGTTTGTGGTAATAACGATGCAGGAAAAAAACTAAGAAAAGATGTCATAAATTTGAATTTATTTTTAGTTGTATGTTCCTAGCACTAACGCATAGTAGGACATTAAAAATGTGTCCAGGCAGATCACAAAGCTAAGGGGGAAGGCCTGTTATTGTATTAATGCTATAATAATAACCATATGGGAAGATACTTGGAGGAGGAATATTTGGTTTGGAAGGACGGGTATATCTTGCAGAGCAGTGGTGCACAATGTCCGGCCCCAGAGCCAAATCCGGCCCTCGACGCAACACCAACATTTTTTAAAAAAAGTGAAAACTGCTATGCCTTATTCCAATCGCGCAAACTTTCCAGCATGTGCTTACTTACCTAATCAACTGCAATTGTGCACAGCTCTAATTTTAGCGGCAGCATTAACTATTCTTTGTTGTTTATAACTTGTAGTCTGTAAACAGTAGTAACTTGCTGCAAGAGTTCGTAATAAGTCATGGCTGCAGGCCAGAATAAAGTTAAATGCAAAGTTGATGTAGAAAACAGGCAATTTCATGACTGCTGTCTTAAGTAAAAATGCCAGTCACCTGCACCTATTGTTAATTGGTAACAACTCATGATATTGTGAGGTGGCCCGCAGATGCGTTAAGAATTCATGTAGTGGCCTTCCCCATAAAAAGGTTGTGCACCACTGTTGTAGAGGCTGCCGCTGCTGTAGAACAGAGTCTCCATTTACATTCATCCCTATCCATATTCCAGAGTGGTTTAGATCTATGGATGGGAAATGGAACATTTTATCCAAGGACTTCCCCCCGTACTAATAATGGACAGAGCCAGCTCCTAAATGTTTTATCCCATGCATGGGGTCCCTCAAATTATCTGTGGTATGATCCCAGTTATTCCTTTTAGGTGTAATACAATTAATGACCATGGGGTTGTTAAGGTCAACATGTAACCAAATGGGATAGACTATTTCAAGCACAAAAAGGGAAACTGGCTAGACTTGAAATGACCCGGAAGGGCAGCTAGCCTAATACTTGCCTATGAACCTGTGAACCTTTATGATAAATAGGCCTGTTCTATTTCATTATGACAAGTTGCATTTAAGTCATCATGGCAACAGGTGACTCTCCTCTGACCTAACAAAAATGGTCCATCTTTTTTTATACAGAAGGTAAGTGGGAGGACTAAAGTTGTAAAAGTCTTTTGTTAATTGCTATCATGTTTAAATAATAAATGAGCGGAACTGGAAGCTTTGGCCCATAATGACCTCTATGATATCATTACTGAGACCTGGTTGAATAATAAGAGTAGACCATTGGTAATAAGGGGTTAAATGTGCCGCCATCTAGTTAGAGAGGAGAAAAGGAGAGAGGAGTTTCATTATATGTTGTTGCACTTTAATTTGTTGATTATGTTTAGAGTTAGTAATTTGTAGGTGTCTCAATAAGTGTAAGAACAAATTAATTGAAAAATTGTACACTTTTATCGATCCCCCAACCAGTCTCAAAATACATTGAGAGCTTTTTGTACTACCATGGAAAGATATTTTCTACTACAGTACATTATAGTGAGGGGTGATGTTAATGTCACAGAAATGGACTGGAGCAAACCAGTTGAAAGGTGCTTGGGGGTAGCTACCAGTGCAGATATGCTTATTAAGTAGATAAGGTAACAAGAAAAAAAATGTTGCATGTAATTTGGATTAAGGATGATAAACTGCTAGATTGTAATCGTGAACCAGAATTATCTGGTTCATATCACTTATGTATGTTAGGAAGTCACTAAAAAGTCAGTTGACCACAAAGTTGTTAAACCCAACATGAAATTTTATGTAGTAGACTTTTCTGCAGTAGGATCTGACTAAATGGGAGTGGTTCACAGTGATATGTCATGAAAGTATTTCTGGTTCACCGTGATGTGTCATGAAAGTATTTCTGGTTCACCGTGATGTGTCATGAAAGTATTTCTGGTTCACCGTGATGTGTCATGAAAGTATTTCTGGTTCACCGTGATGGGTCATGAAAGTATTTCTGGTTCACCGTGATGTGTCATGAAAGTATTTCTGGTTCACCGTGATGTGTCAAGAAAGTATTTCTGGTTCACCGTGATGTGTCAAGAAAGTATTTCTGGTTCACAGTGATGTGTCATGAAAGTATTTCTGGTTCACAGTGATGTGTCATGAAAGTATTTGTGGTTCACAGTGATGTGTCATGAAAGTATTTCTGGTTCACCGTGATGTGTTATGAAAGTATTTCTGGTTCACAGTGATGTCATGAAAGTATTTCTGAGTGTTGGAATATTTTTTGTGATTACATATACTTGATTAACAATGCCTTTGCCTCATGTATAAAAATGTCTTGTAAATTTAGGCAATATAATAAGTGGTGGACTCTTTGGAAGGGCTTAAAAAGTACAGAAGAAAATTGTGGCCTACGTATACAAGGGGTCCAAATATTAATAATATAGACATTTAAAAGCAGAATGTGTTATAGGAAATTGATGAAAAATATAAGCAACAATTTTGAAATGTGATTAGCTTCAAATATAGTTAATAATAAAAACATTCTAATCAAACATCTAAAGAGTTTTAAAAAAGGAGAGTATAACAATATTTGTAACAGCCAAGGATGAGGTTCTTATAACCCATAAAGAACAATTAGTTGCTGTCTTTCCTGAGAAGTTCCCAAGAGATAAGTTAAAATAATGTCAAAAAGATAATATGTAGTGAGATCTAAGATGCCTGTCCCCTTATAACTGTGAACATGGTCTCTGAAGCTCTAAAAAAGATCAGGCTAAACATAGCAGCAGGGTTAGCTAGTTTATGGGTTATTCTAAGCAGTACCAGAGACTTAGTGGAAAGCTGTTTACACTGGCTTTTAGAGAAAGGATTTGTTTGTGAAGTTTGGAAAACTGCATTGGTGGTACCTAGATTTATGAGTGGAACTGTTAAACCCTTTGATAACTATCAAGCTGCATCGTTGGTAAATGTTTTGAGAGAGCAGTATTAAAGTCAGTGACTTGGATGATAACACCTGATTTCGACATTTACCAGCATGTGTTTTGTGAGATAAGGTCATTCTTAATTAAACTTGATACATTTTTACTAATATATATGGGTAGCTGTTGATATAGGAGTAGCTGTGGACATAGTTTGTTTGGACTTTAAAAAAAGCATTCAACGGAATCTCACTTAGTGAAATTCTTCTTCTTTCGTCTTTTAAGGGTCGCCACAGCGGAACTTCGGTCCCCTAATGATTGGCAGTAGATTTTTTTTTTTTACGGTGCCGAGGTGCCAGCTCGATGCCCAACCTTCAACGAAGGCACGTCCATTCACGCATGTCTTTCGAACGCCACTCGACTGCGGGGAGGACATGTTGATGACATTGTATTTTGGGTAGCTAATATAACTTCTTAAAGTAAAAATCAAGGAATCTGCATCTAGGGAAACACCATTTTTTGGTGTGAATACCACAAGGGTCCATTCTTGGATCTGTATACTGTTATCATTATTTATGTCTGATTTTTCTGTTAAGGGTATTTGGTCTAGTAAATTTGCAGACAGCACTCAAACTGAGACTACAGTGAATTCCGTTTCAGACCAAAAAAGATTTCAACATTATGTTGATGAACTTTAGAAGTAGTAAAAAAATCATATGGATTTTAATACCAGAAAAACAAAGGTGTTGCATTGTAGTTAAAAATAATCCGGAGAGATCAAGGATTTAAGGTCATTTTAGACAGTGGTCTTACAAATGGGAAACTGCATACAGGAAAAGTAATCTCAAGGAGTATGTCCATTAGAGACTAAAGAGTGTAACTGCCTATTTATAAGGGACTTGTGAGATCTGTTATTGAATACTGTACGGCAGCCTGCATAACTGTTCATATTACTGTAGATTAGAAAGAATTCAGAAAACAAGAGTCATCAGGCTTTTGTTGTATTCAGTTACTTAAAGACTGGTCAGAGTCACTTAATGTATAAATATACAATTTTAGCAATATCTAGTGGCACTGAATTAGAAACTAGAAAAACATGTTTGCTGGTGAACAATCCTGTCTAAAATACTATTTCAGGGGATAGATTATTCCCTGGAAGAGCTAGAAAGCTTTGGAATAGCATTCCTCCAGATATTGAGCCATTTAAGTGTGCTCTTGACAGATTATTTAATTTGGGTGTTTATAATTATTTGACTATTCTTGGCAAACTCATATAGTGCCCTGAGTTTGAAGTATTGAACATTAGTATGATTGGAGACACTACCTTGGCATTTAGCCATTTTCTGAAGATGCATTTCCAGTTATGAATGGGATTCTGGGTAAGAACATTTTTTTAATATGGGGTGAGATTGATTCTAAAATCTTGAAGTCTAGTCAAGTGAAGCAGTGATCTATACATTAGACTTTTATTTGAGGGGTCTGTAGTGGGGGAGCTGAATGGTTTAGGTTCCCAAGGTAGGCTGGGATCTCGTGTTAATTCGACTGCTAGTGAATGGACAGTTTGGTTGCATATGACTTTGAAAATATGAGAGCAGAACAGCAGGTTAGCTTTTCCTCTGGGAGCCATTTCACTTTTGTTGTGTTTTGTAGTGGTGCTGCAGTTTTGGTGAGAGTATAATGAGGCTGCAGTTAAGTAAGTGAAGAGTTTCCTTCTGAGGAATATGCTGTTAGGGGAAGGCCATATTCAAGTTATGAGAGTTAATGTATGGTGTTTTGGAAGCTTTTGAGAAGAAGGAGGTTTTATTGGCCCAGAAATGTAGTGGGTTATTTTTCTTTCTTGTGTTGTGTAGGTAGAACAAGCAGTTGAATGATGGCTCTATCTGGAGTCCTAGCAGCAGTATTGTTGTGATCACTGATTTTTAACACAGAGGTAGTTTTGTTAATTTTTGTGCTTGGTTCTGAAAAGCGTAGTTCTTATTTTGGATGAATTAAGTAGTATTTTTTTTAACCTGCTTTTTCACAACAGGAAATAGGCTGTGACTGGATAGCTATAAATTGCAGTGTTATCTATTTAAGCAACAGCATTCTCTCCACTTCCTGCTAGGATGTGATCTGCTAGCCCTTGGAAAGTTGTTGGGGCCATATTTATTCCAAAGAACGCTTTGTTGAATTAAGAGAGTCCAACTGAGATAAAGGTTAAACACTCCCTTGCTGTGGGTGTCAGGAGTTACCTATTAGTAATTCTTAAGTAGTGGTCAGAATCATAGCTCCTTTTAGCTGCTCTAAAGCATTCTCTGCCCTGGGCATGGGGTATGTAACTGCCTTTGTATAGCCATTTAGTTTCTTGTAAATGCGCAAAACCTTCCTTATAGTTTATACAAAGCTCAGTGCTTCCATTCTTTTGGCTCCAACATTACTGGTGAGACCAAGAGAGTGTTGGAGTCCTTGATTTCCCCCAGATTTAACATCTCTTGCAATTCCTTGTGCATGGTTTGTTTAACATGTTACGTAATCTAAGTACTCCTTTATAAATGTTCCTTTTTGATGACTTAAATAATGGCTTTTTCATTCTTGAGTTTTTCAGGTAGCTTATCACTTTTAGCTTCACTAGACTTGTGGGGTAATACAGTTATTTTTTTCCAGGTGTTTGGAACACTGTTAACCAGTATGTAGTTAAATAGTTTCTGAACTGGGACAATTGCCAGTGGCAAAAGTACCGTTGGTTAAAGGTAGTAAGGAATCCAGTCAAAAAGCTTTGACCCTTTTACTGCAGAATCTGTAGCTCCAGTTCCATGTGTTTATTGGGGAAAGTCGGTGTTTATAGTCCCTGTCTTTGTCCATGGTTACTCATCCTTGTAGACTGCATTAGTGGAGGATACCAAGTGACTTGCTGCTTGTTGGCATTTAATGTAAAAAGTGTCATGAAAACAGTGCAGTTGTGTGGCGTAGTATGGATGACCTTGGAGTTAGAATTGAATTTTGCCACCACAGCTGCAGACTACAGAATAAACGCTTGAGGAATGCTGAAAGCCGTAAGGATGTGTTCAGGCATTAGCTTTTGTATTTAAGGGCTTGTAGGTTATACGTATTAATGTGCACAAGTAGAACCTTTCCATAATTGTGCACATTTGCATACAAAATACACTTTAAGTCTTCAACCTACTTTAAACAAAAGCTTTAGGCAGTATATCAGGAACGTGTTTTAATTTGTCCTCAAGTACTTGCAGTATTTGAAGAAGTCATTTTATGTTAATGGCATGTGAACATTTTCATTCCTGTATAGTGACATGACAGCATCATTTTAACAATTCATCTTAATGATTCAGGCACTTTAGTCAGTGAAATGTTGGAATAACAGGCTGTAGAGAACTGCAGTTCAATGAAAGACTCTTTAAAATGAGGACAGATGTGTACAATTGTGTGTGTTTTTTCACTAATATGCTAATATTTTAAACTAACACTGTTTACTTGCATGTTTCTGTATGCTGCTTTTTTTCCTGCATGCTCTTAATTGTAGCTGTTTTCATTTTAAAGAGTCGTCTTACTTAAACATTGCATGCACATTTATTGTCACAGAGTTGAGGAACTAAAATTTCTTCAAAAGCACTGGTTTGGTTTGCTGCTAAAAGGATGCAGTTTTTAAATGATTTTATTCATTGTATATCTGTTGAAAAATAGTGTTCATATTCACTAATGGTGCCATTCGATCTATTTAAATATTTAATTTGAACTGTATGGAATTTTCCATTACCAGCAGAAATTTGAGTAAAATATCACTTTACTAGTTGTTGCTGAATTGACCATAATGACATCACAAGACCCTGATACTGGATTAATTCCTTTAATGGAAGGTATGTTTTGCCAAAAAAAAAAAAAAATGCTATTCAGTTTTCCGTAGTTTTGCGAGATGATCAAGTTTGTTTGTAATCCTTTCATGTTATAATCTAGTTTTGTTTTTAATCTTGGAAAAGTAAGTTTATAGTTTAGGGTTGGCAGTGCCAGTTAATCCAGAATTAAAAGGTCCTCTGATTGTGACATAACACTTTCATCTCCAGAGAAGTTTGGAATTGCAGATGTATATTACTTGCGTACGTATTATTTGCTATATTACTACTTTGCATATATTGTGTATTGTTTTTAATGATCAACGTATGCTCTTAATTGCTTTGCAACTTTACGTTCTGAAGGTTCTTTGTGTGTGTCCATCTAATAACTATCTTTGCTACAGTGATGCTTTCAAAATGCTGTGTTTTTCTTTCTTTCCTTTCTGATAGTGTAAGGCTGTACAGACAAGTGCCATGTTTTCAAGGACAACTGAAAAATGTAACTGTTCAGTGAGTTATTCCTCTCAAAAGTTCCGTTATTTAAAAATGTGTTGTATCAGTCCATGACAAAAATCTTTATTTTGTAGACTGTTCATTTCACTGCACACTACTGGCTTTCATTTTTTATGGACCATATAGGTTCCTTAGCTGTTGATTGCTAGTGTTACCCGATTGATAGCTGTCCAAAGAGTTGTCATTTAAGCTCACCTGTTTGCATGGCACTTAGAGTACCTACAGTGTGAGTATACCATGCATTATCTTCAGTATGTTTTGTGTTTTAGCTCGGATGAAATGTACGTTAAAAAATCTGAAAATAAAAATCAGCAGTAGATGGTAATTTATGAGAGTTCACTTTATGGGTTTATGCCTCCCGTTGGTTAACAATAAAAGTGTAAACTTCATAGAACTGTTTCTTCTCAGTACTTATCTTCCTTTTAACTTTTGTTGTAGAAGAGCCAAATGCTGAGAGGTCATGTGTGTTTGTACATGCAGAGTGATGTTTTTGTATTGTTAGTGTTGCAGTAGGACTGACTACTGGGACTTCTGCCGCAGGTGTCCTGACATATGGAGCTCAGCACCCTTTCCCATCCAGACTCAGCAGATGCCTGCCCCTTAGACATGGCAGTGTATTCATTGTTTAAATTTAGCATCCATACTGTCTTCTTACTGTGATATTTTATCTCCATGTTTGCACTAGTAATGGAAAAGTGGGACAGGTTGTGTGGTATGGCACCCCTGGAGTTAGAATATGGTTGTAGGAGTGTTGCCCTAGGAGGTGCAGGATGGCTTACTCCATCTGAAAAAATTATATGTAAATATTTACATACATGCATATATAGCGAATATATATAAATGTATGTATATATACTGCGGTAGTGGTGCTGCGGTAGCGTTGTCACCTCACAGTTAGACGTTGCACGTTCGATTCTCAGTTAGAGCGTCTTCTGTGGGTCGACATGTGTGAATGGGCGTTCCTTCGTTGAAGGTTGTGCGTTAGGCCCGGCAAGCCAGCACGTAAAAAAAATCTACTGCCAATAATTACCGGACCAGAGTTCCGCTGTGGCAACCCCTAACCGGGAAAAGCCAAAAGACAGTATATAAATGTATATATAAAATATATGTATGTGTCACATATATGTAATATATACACATATATAAATGTACAAATGTGTGTGTTTTTGTATATATACATATCTAGCTCTCTCTCTCTCTCTCTCTATATATATATATATATATATATATATATATATATATATACATACATACACACACACACACAAACACACGTGTGTGTGTATATATTTGTGTATATACATTCTCTGTGTATGTGTAAATCCGTATGTGTGGGCTCATACGTAGTCAGTAGTAGGTATTTAGTGTCCAGGGAACCATAAAGGGGCCTAGCCCAGTCCAAGTTGATGCAGAGCACTGGCTGGTTAAGTGACTTGCCGAGAGTCGCACAGTAGGCAAATGAAGGCTAAGGAAGTTGAATTCTAGACTACAGGCAGCAGATACTGAATAGATGTTTGCATTGATACTCTGTGGTAACTGGCAGACATTAGCACATACAGGTGTATGTTGCATTGATCAGTTTAATGTCTGATACTTCTCTAAAACACTTGTAAAGCAGAAGTTGTTCTTCATGTTTGGTAGGCCTATTGGCACAAAGTTTATTTTCTCTGGCTGCAGTGTAAGCTCTTGGCGTTTGGTCATTGATGGGAGGATAAGAGATCTGGAGTGGGGGACAGAATGAGTCCTTTCAACTGCAGTCATTTTCAATGAGGAAAGGGGGTGTTGGAGTCTCTCATCTTTGCTTATGTCATACATGATGATTTAAAAATCATACATTTATATAAGTGAAAACAATCATATTGACATAAGTAATTTAGTTGCAAACATTGTACATCACAAACAATATTGACATAATTGTAGTTGCAAACATTATACATCACTTATAATCTATCCAGTAATTTTCAGTCAAACATTACTTGGCTCATTCAAATCTTGCCTTCTTTTAAACCGTGTTCTTCCTCTGCATGTATTGTTCCCAGAATTCCCATTTTTTTTCTTATATAATTTGCTTCTACCCTTTCCTGAAGATCTCAGTTCCAGTTGTTTTCTGTCTGTTACTATATTCACCACTTTCAGTAAAGTTGGTTTAGACTTTGATTTCCATTTTCTAGTAATTGCTTTTTGTCAGCCACTGTAATTGGGCTCTGCAAGGCCTTACTATATCTAGGCAATTCCGATTCTGGTCATAGCTCAAAAAATAATTTCCTCAGTTACACCAGTTGTCTCATCCATAATCCTTGACAGAGCAGTCAGCAGGGAATCCTTCAAGTCTGCCAACTCCTAACACTCCCAGAAAATATGTTTCTGGTTACCTTTTTCTTCCCCATCACACCTTTAGCACTTGCTGTCTACCTGAGGAAAAATTCTTTGGAGTCCACTTGGGGTATAAAAATACTTATGTAAACACTTCCAAGCAAAGAGCCTAAATCTTCTAGACTTTGTTGCATATTTGGGAGACATACATATATTCCCATTGTTTCTTTGTGAATTGCTTATTCAGTCTCTCTTTCACAATCCTCTCTAACCTCCTCTGATAGATTCTAATCGAGATAATGCAGTATTTTTTATGCTCTATTAATTATTCATTTTTTAACAGCAGCTTTTATTTTAGATTCTACTAAAACTCTACCAGTACTGGTGTCTTTCATTTAGGACCCCCCCATTTCTTTCTCTTTGCCTATGCTCTAATATCAGTCCTTGATAGGGAAGGTAGTCTCTATACTACAGTTCAAATAAATTCTTGACCTCTTCCCATTCTGTTACCTTCCCGTCTCTAATTACTTGGTCCCAATACCTTTTTTTTTTTAAACCAGTTTTCTCCAATACATTTGAGCCCCTTCTTGACTATTGTCTGTACACCTAATTGCAGCAATCCCTATTGGCAGCATCTCCTTTCTCCATTACCGTGTTTGCTTAGTTCTTAGAATAATTGCTGCTACTTTATGAATATAACATTCTGCATGGTTATTTTTATTCTCCTTAAGGATCTGCATCCAAAATCCCAGTCTTTCCTTGTTTCTTGAGCTTCCCCCCTGTTTCGTCATCATCCATTTCCACTTTGAAGGATGTTATGTAGTCCAATCTCGCCTACATTCTTACCCTTGAGTTCGGTGCCGAACCTCGGCACCGACTCGGCCGTACTCTAGCTCGAAGTCTTCAATTGGCTCGTGGCTAAGAGGTATCCCATACCGCAACACGCCCATCCCAGATCTCATTTGCTGCTCGTTATGCTCAGACGTGGTCTCGCTCTTGGCCATGGCCAAGTATAATTTTTCTTTTAAATTCAAACAAATTGTTGACCAAAAAGCTATTTTCATAGCTACCTTGTGTGTGTTGTTCTGCTGGTTGTGTGGCTGGTTTCGTTGGCCTTTTGGTATCTCGTTCACCCCTTATCTCCTTGGGCTAGGCCCGTTTTTTCAGTCAGAGGACCTTGTTTTCCCTTCCGTCAGTGGCAGAGGTTTTTTCATGACGCACAAAGTGATTCCCTCTCCAGAGGCAGAGGAGGGGGTGGAAATTCAGGTAGACGCCACACTAGAGGCAGAGGAGGCCCGCGTAACCAGGGGGACCATGATTCCTTTTCGTGGTTCTCCCTACCAGCGCTCCGGAGGGGAGGCCCACTGTGCGTCTCTGGAGCCAGTCGGGGGTCGCATTTCTCTATACCCAGAAGCCTGGCAAGACATCACCCAAGACGAGTGGGTATTAGAGATAATTTCCAGAGGTTATCATATTCCCCTTCTTTCTTATCCCCCTCCAAACAAAAGAATCCCAGACGTTCCACCCAGTCAAAGGATTCCGCAACTTTAGAAGTACAAAAGTTGCTGTCAAGGGGAGCCATCCAGCCTGTCCCCTCAGACCAAGTAGAATTAGGGACTTACTCCAGATTCTTTTTGGTGCCGAAAAGAACAGGGGACCTGAGACCCATCTTGGATCTCAGCTGTTTGAACCTTCATGTAGAGAGGTCCAAGTTCCGCATGGTCACGTTACAGTCAATTCTCCCGTTATTAGGGAAGGATGTGTGGATGTGCTCCATCGACCTCAAGGATGCTTACTACCATATCAAGATAGACAGGGCATCCAGAAGTCACTTACGCTTCCGGCTGGGAGCCAGTCAGTTTCAGTTTTGTGCCCTGCCCTTTGGTCTCACCACAGCCCCCAGGGTGTTCACCAAATGCATGGCAGTGGTAACGGCTCACTTCAGATGTCAGGGATTCCAAGTGTTTCCGTACCTGGACGACTGGCTCCTGTCTGCCACCACCAGGTATCTACTGCTACAGACCAGGGATGCCGGTATTGCGCTGTGCAAAAGTCTGGGAATTACTCTGAATTGGGAAAAGTCTGCCTTGTTGCCCTCACAGCGTGTTACCTTTATCGGCGCCGGATTAGACACGGTGCTCATGAGGGCCTCCCTACCAGAAGAGAGAATTCAGGTTTTAAAGCAGCAGGTCTCCGCTTTGCTACCATTGAAGAAGGTCAAGGCAAAAGTGGTCCTCAAGTTATAAGGGACCGTGGCTGCCACGATTATGCTAGTTCATTTTGCGAGACTACACATGAGGATGCCCAATGGTCTCTACAGCATTTCCGCTCTCCTATCTTATTCTGATTACTGACAAGTGCAAGCAAGATCTGCGCTAGTGGCTTCAGAGCAGCAATCTTAACACAGGCATGCCTTTCGTTCTTCCTTCTCCAGTTGCCACGGTGACCACGGATGCCTCCCAGATCAGGTGGGGGGGCATTATCTCAGCAGGACAGTCCAAGGCACGTGGCAAGAGCATGAGACCCATTTACATATCAATGTCTTGGGGATGAGAGCGGTGCTATTAGTGTTGCAAGCACTTCAGGGCTTTCTTCCTCATGGGATAATTGCAATCCACTCAGACAACATGTCAGTGGTATGGTATCTGAACAAACAGGGAAGAAACCAGGTCATATCCCCTTTGCAGAGAGACACTTGGTGAGTGTGGCAGTGGGCATTATCTTCCCAACGCTTTCTAGTGGCAACGCACCTACTGGGGAAGTCCAGTGTGATGACAGGCTGAGCAGAGCTAATCTGATGCCTCACGAGTGGTCCCTGAACGAACAAGTGGCGGAGCGGATTTTCCGCAGATGGGGTCAGCCTTGCTGCGATCTGTTTGCCAGCCCCCTCAATGCCAAATGCAGCAGCTACTTCACCCTTATCCCCCCGAATGGGTAGACACCCAGGGACGCTATAGTTCACGATTGTCCGGCCGGTCTTCTTTAGGCCTTCCTGCCAAGTCCCCCTGATAACGAAGGTTAGTCAGAAAGCACAATCCTTGGGAAGCAAGATGATACTGATTGCACCACACTGGCCTCGTCAGATTTGGTTTCCTGTTCTCCACCCTTATCTAATGGACGATCCGTGGATTCTGGACCCAGAGCCAGATTTGTTGACTCCTATGTCAGGGCAGTTCCATCCCTCCATTCAGACCCTCAAGTTGACAGCATGGCTGCTCCGATTCCGTCCCTAGTCAGGCTTCATTATTTTTCCCCGGAGGTGGTTCATATTCTGTCTTCTTGCCACAAGCCTTCTACTAGGAAGATTTATTCTAGTAAGTGGAAGAGATTCTCCATTTGGGCTTATGAAAGGCAGATTTATCCCTATACAGCTCCAATTTCATCAGTTTTAGAATTTCTTTCTCAACTGTTCAGCCAGGGATCAGCTGCAGCAACTATCAAAGTGCAGTTGGCAGCCATTTCTACTTTTCATGTTGCTAATGAACCCAATCTAATGGCGCATAGACTTTGTAGGGCTTTTCTGAAAGGAACTATGCTACTTCGTCCTCCAGTCTTTGATCCTGTAATGCCATGGGACTTCAATTTTGTGTTACAGTGGCTTACCTCGCCTCCTTTTCAGCCTGCAGCAATTTGTGACATTAAATATTTGTCTTGGAAGACAATCTTTTTGATAGCCATCACTTTGGCTAGATGGGTCTCTGAACTCCAAGCTTTATCGGTTTGCCCCCTTACTTGGTATTTCACAAGGATAGGGTTTCTCTAAGACCTAATCCTTCCCTTATGCCTAAGGTTGCTTCGGTTGTCAATCTCAACCAGTCCATTGAGCTGCCTGTATTTTTCCCTGAATTCTCTAACAGGGCATAATTTAAGTTTCATCAACTAGATGTTCACAGACAATTGGGTTTCTATTTACGTAGAACTAAAGATATTAGGAAATCAGATCAACTCTTTGTCTCGTTCTCAGACAATGGACTTGGGTCTCCAGTTTCTAAAGTAACTCTGTCCAAATGGATTTCTAGTTGAATTTCCTTCATTTATACTTCAAATGGCAAGGAATTACCCTTTAAAGTGAAGGCTCATTCTACACGATCGATGTCTACCTCTACTGCTTTTCAGGCTAGGATGTCTATGGATGATATTTGTGCTGCAGCTACATGGGCATCACCTCACACCTTTATTAGTCACTACAAATTGGATCTGATATCTAGAGGTAGATCTTCCTTTGGTTCCACAGTGCTTAGGAGTATTTTCAAATGAGCCACCCAAGGTTTAGGTGCTAGGGACGCTGTCGTAAGGGTAAGAATGTAGGTGAGATTGGACAACATAACATCAAGAAGTTATGTACTCACCATAACGTTCAATGTATGTAGTCCATATTGCCTCACATTCTTACTAACCCACTCACCTTACCCCCTCCTGGAGGACCAAGAGGCTTTAGTCTCTAGTTTCAGTATCCTTTTTTGTTGGGTTTGTTCTTCCTTTCAGCGTGTTTGTGTGTGTGTGCATGTGAGCTTGCAGCAAACAAGATCTGGGATGGGAACGTTGCAGTATGGGATATCTTTTAGCCACGAGCCAATTGAAGACTTCGAGCTAGAGTATGGCAGAGGTTCAGCTCCGAACCCAAGGGTAAGAATGTGAGGCGAGATGGACTACATACATCGAACGTTATGGTGAGTACATAACTTCTTGTTTCTGCTTGTGCTATCTATAGGAGCCTTAACTGTGTAGCTGTGAAATACCCCTTCAAATCGGGTAATCCCAAACTGCCTTGTTCAGTTAGAAGAATCAGCTTATACTGCTTGACTGTTGCCGTCTTCTCCCAGATAAAATCCTACAGCTCTTTATTAATTGCTATCCACACTTTCTCCTCCAGTTAATAAAAATATGCCCGACCTGTATATAAGACTAAAGGGACTAAAACATTTTAACTTTGTATGCTGCTGTTCTTTTCTCAGTTTTTGTATTATCTTTTGTTTAGTCTCTCCCCACATATCCTTAGCTGCCCCACCAGAATCCTTTTTAATCCAAATTCCTAAGTACTTAGTTTTATCGTGTCCTCATAATTATGGATATTACTTAACTGATTCATGTGTGTACATAATTTACAGCTATTGCCTTTGTTTTAGCTTCATTAATTTTATATCCCGAAAAGATATGAAACTGCCTCAGAATGTTCCACAACACTGAAATGTCCTTTTCTTATTTTATCAGGTATATAATAATATCATCTGCAAACAGAGCTAGCTTTTCTTGACTACCATACCAAGTATATCCTTGAATTTCTGAGTCTCCCTTTTTTTTTGCCAGTTGTTCTAAATATAGTGCAAATAACAAAGGGGAAAGAGGACACCCCTACCTGGTTCCTCTTCTCAAACAGACATTATCAGAGAGGAACCCACCTACTTTGAGTCTCGCCTCCGATCCCTGATAATCCTCCTAATCAGCCTTAATTTATCAGGAAATACAAATGCTTCCTTTGCCCTGTTAATAAGCTCCCAGCTTACTCTGTCAAATGGGTTGCAGTCACTCTTATGGTGATGACTAGAGGAAGTTTGTAGTAGGGATGGAAGCAGAACTACATTAGTTATAGGAAGGGTGGTTCCCAAAATGTATGCTGTCTCCTTGGGAGAAATGATGGGAAAAAGGGGTGATGGTCTCATCCATCACACATTGAGTTCTGGTCCGTTCATAGCACAGTATACCCATTTTGTGTTTGGAGTAACCACCCACCCTGAGCCAGCATGGGGGGGCATACTAGTGACCAAAATGAACAGATTCCATAGGCGGGATTACTGTGCATTAAGTAACCCATCTAGGGCAGAGATGCTAAAAGAAAGGGGAATCAGCAGGACAAAGCTGACAGGCCACAGTCAGGGCTATGAGTAAGGGGAATTTGTGGATAATAAAAGGAGGTATACTTAGGAGCATAAATAGTAACTTGGGTAAAAAAGAAATCGTCAGAGTTTTTTACAGGAATAATGGCTTGCAAACGCATGGTTAAGAGATACAAAATAGTGTAAAGCATAAAAAAGATAGCTAGTTAAACCCCAAAATATTTGCAAGCTGTACATCCAAGTGGTTGTACAATCTTTTGGTACGAAATAGTGCAAGTGTCATTTTCTTCTATTAAAATTTAGTTTAACATCTAACTTGTGTCATCTGCCCTTAAATGTCATCTGACATTCTGCCATCCCTCTCTTCTGTCTTCCCTTTTCCCTCACTTACCTCATGCCCTCAAAGTACCTGAATGAATTTCTTCTCCATCAGACTTTCCAGCAGCCCATTCTGTTTCACATTCCTCTTTGTGAAAGACTTTCTCAGCTTCAGGAAGCAGTTGACCCCTGCATTCTGCTGCATCTGCCCGCTCCGACTCCAAGTGATCCTTTCTCATATAACCTGTCTGATCTTGTATACCAGTATTCCAAAACCTGTCTGTCTTCAAGTTTGCTTGTGTAATCTTTGGTCTCATGCTTTTCCCTCCTTTCACACACCTTTTTGATGGAGTTCCAGCGTGTAGCTCGAGAGACATTTTCCTGGGAGCTACATCGCTGAAACCAAAAGGGTGACAGTAAAATAAATAAATAGTAAAATAAATGCATTCTTTGAATCAAAGTAAGTAATGTGTAATGCATGTAGCGTGGCTGTCTCTGTTAGAATACAGCCAGGTATCTGTTTTTAGAGATCGCCATGATTTAAACATTTCTTTTCATAGTATACAGCTGCAGCGGCTGTGCTTTTCAGCAGTATCGCTCTATGGCAAAGTGTTGCTGCAGCCTTTTGGTTTTGGCGATGTAGCTTGCAGGGAAATATCTCGCAAGATACACACCTGAACCCTTTTTGATGACTTTTCTCTGGACTTCCTCCAAATGTCCAAGGTCTGTCTGCTTGTGTAGCCTCTAGAAATTCACAAAGTACACATGGTGTAATGTGACCAGGTTTGGTAGACAGCATTTGAGTCTGTACCCCTTAAGACTACACCTCAGTATTTTGTTTGTTACTGCTATAGTTCGCTTACTTTGCTCCTTTTAGACACAGACAAGTGTGATAATCCTTCCCCTAAATCCTTTTAACTGCTCTGTTATTAAAAGTTCACTCCCAAACTGATACCACACACTTATTATGTTAACAGCTGCATTGCTTTGCATTTCTCTTACAGCAAACTTCAGATATAATTTTTCTGTTTTCTTCATCAGCCTTTTTGTGTTATTAGATTCTTCTCCCAATATCCCCTATTGCACTTATCATTTTGTCTTCAGCAAAGAGTCTGATTCCATTTACTTGTTCTATCAGATATGTTGGAGATAAAATCACTGACAAGATCTGGTTCCAGGACCATCACTCCAGTGTAGAGGGATGAAGCCTTGACTATGGTCCAGCCAACCCTGGTTTGAGTAGTGGTTTGGATTATTGATGGAGAGGCAGGAAAGGAGTGGACTTGCCCATCCTAGGTGGGAAGATGCTCAGTGATATACTCCATATGGGGAGGCATTGTCCGAAGAGTGTAGTTGCCCTTGGATACAATCAACAAGTGTGTGTGTGTGGGGGGGGGGGGGGAGTGGGTAGGGCATAAATAAGTTAAAAAAAAAAATCTTGGATGGAGGCACAGACGGGTTGAGCCCCTGGTACGCCCTTAGGATCCATGACCGGCCCCAGTAATACCAGAGTAAGTCTGGGGAATGTGGGTAGGGGGGTGGCTGGTAGATCCGGTGTAAATATTGGCCAGTATAGACAAGATCTGAGGGGGCAATAATAATAGTAATAATAGTAATACAAAAAAATAGAGTAAACACCTGGACCCAGGACCAATGCTGATTGTACTGCACTGTCTCTTTGTGTTGTACCCTGCAGCCATACTGCAAGACCCAGGTCTTTAGTCCTTGTCCTGCCTCCAACCTCTGCAATTGGGTGCTTGTTCAGGATGAGGTCATAGGCCTAGGCAGAGTTCAGGTCTACTGTTATTCCCATCAGGTTCTCCTGTAATCCAGTACCAAAATTGGATTGGATTTGTTTGACAGCTCCTTGTGAATACAACCCAGTGTTGGTTATCATCATGGATACTATTGTTCTCCATGAAAGCCTCCGGCCATTTCATAGGTCCTACAGTCCACCTTATTCATTAGTATACTGTTGAGTCTTCCAGTTCTCCAGCACTTCTGGGAAGTGATGTGGTTATCTCAGTCAGGGAGGATGCCAACACACCGGTTTCATGATTCTCCCAATTTTGGTTGACTCCCTAGCAATGCATTGTACCCTCTCTTTCCTTTGTGAACAGTGAAACAAAGGATAATTTCAGTTACTTTGTTTTTGCTTTATTTTCTGATATACATATACTTCTTTACAAGCATTCATTTTCTTATTTTTTGATGATCTCCCTAATTCCATTTTCCTTCACTTTTTATTTCCCTGAAATTGTTTGCTTTTAATGTCATGGAACTGTAATATTGCAGTTTAAACCTCTTCAAGCCTGTCTTCTTTCCTTATTGTAGTGTAATTGTGGAGTTAGTATATTTGAGACATAACCCCCTCCAAAAGCAGTTTACTCAGTTTTATTTGAAGAGGTATTCTTTTGCAGTTTGTGATTAGACTTTTTACATTTGGGGATCACTTGAAAAAGCACCTGTATGTGTTAAAGCTTGTGTTTTGTTTTTTTATACGAAAATCCTTTGAAGTCCATTAGATCCTTATGAGCTGAGTTTTTTTTTTTTTTTGTATTTTACTGTTGAATTATTTCTCTGGCTTAGGAGCTATCCATTTAGGATGCCACTTGGCTGCTTGATTTGCTGAGAATTTCCTAGCATCTTTTTTGAATGTCCAGTTCAGCAATACTGACTTGTTGGAGCCCCAAGTGAGAGAAGAATTAAAGGATATCAAGGAGGATGATATGACTGTAACAACTGTTGGGATTTGCTTTCGGATACACTTTGTCCTTCACAAGGAATCACAAAGGTTTCAAGCAGTTGTGATTTAAATATGGCCACCTACAATGGAGTTGCTGATAGTTTGGCAGAAACCAGCAAGAATATTGCTTGTCCCAGGGTGGGCATCCTTTTAGAGGTCAGAACTCATGGCAAAAGCAGAGCTGTTATGACTACCTTGGGAGGGCTACAGAATCAGCAACAGCCCTGATGACTTGCTTGACTGTTCCCCCTGAGGATGCAGTTGGGAGTTGCTCCCCTACTTGTTTATAGACCTGCTTTCATTGATGGCAGACATGCTGGACATATACATCGGTGACATTATTTTGTTAGGTTACAAGGTCCTGTTCCTTGTTCCCTTTGTGACAAGTTTAGAGTTATTGTACTTTCTGGGAAAGCAAGCCATCCAAAAAGTCCCTTGAGCTGAGAGAGAGTCCATGTATTATTCAATTTTATTTTTGATATTCAAGAAAGCAAAAGATCTTAGGCCGATTCTAACTATAAGCAGCATAAATTAATTTGTACCAAAAACTGCATTTTGGATAGCCTTTGTGCAGGCAGTTCTCCTTTGCCTCAGTAAGGGAGATTGGATTTTTGTTTAACCTCCAAGATGCATACCTGCATATCTCACTGTTACAAAGTCATCGGGTCTTTTGCTAAGGAATCAAGGAGGTTTTTATGCTTCTTGTTAGGATGTTGCCACTTTCAATTTTGGGCCCTCCCACTTCATTTCACGTCAGTCCTCTGGGCATTCAGCAGAAGTATGGCCACAGTGGCAGGACACCAGAGACTGCAGGGAACCATGATTTTCACCTTTCTAGATGACTAGTTCCTAGCCTTCTCTACTTTGGAGAAGAGTTCTTACTCTGTGTTTTCCAGTCCTTAGACTTCACTGTCCTGATAGCCATTTTCAGTTCTCCCCACTTTAGTCCAGCTCCCCCAGCAAGGCGCTGTACCTTCACTTTCCATTGTGCATTGCAGTCACGGATGAAGCTGTCATGATACATGGTTTTTTATAGGATGTATGTCTGCCACTTTGTCTTGCAAAGTTAACTTAACTTTGGAAAGAATTCTTTACACATGTCAACATCTCTTCTTCACTCTTCAAGCACTTGTCCTGTAAAAATGTGTCCAAAGACCTTGGACCTCATGGTGGCAGCGGCTGATGATGTTCTTCATGTTTCACTGTTGCAGGCATCATCTGTGTGTTATCCCTGCTGTGGTAGCCCTAGGCCGGCCCGAATACCAGACTCAGTGTCAACAATCAGTGGGCATTCCGAAAAAACACAGAGATAAAGATAGAGACAATACTGCACAAGGCTAAGCCTTCTGACAACTCTACCTCTAAGCGGGTTGTCAGTTCTCCAGAATTAGTGAGGTGCTTTCACAGCCCCTGATACCCAATTCGATATTTACGCAGGCCTATACCGAGACCCTTTCAGAGTCCGGTATGCCGCAGAAATCTTCTTCATCTTCCTAGCCTTTGGCTGTCTCTGCCTCGGTTGGGTCCGGAGTCGCAACACAGGCACTGGCTTCCAAGGAGGCCTCTCACACTACCGAATCTAGCCAAAAAAAGTCTTCTCATCTGACTACTGTTTTTCTCAGACCCGACGGATACTCTTAGGCCTAGAATCCAGGCCACTCCTAGAAAATCTGCCTCTAGCCACCATCTTGCTCCTGCACCACCACCACCCCAAACACAAATGCTTAAAATGGCAGAGGATCTCATTTCCCTTATCAGGGGTAGTCAGGCCACGACTTCTAAAAGGAAAACACGCCCTTCCCCAGAAATTATGACCGAACAGGATTCTGAGAAATCTGACTATTCAGATTTTGAAGAGAAACAACCACCTCTGACTGCTTATGAGGATTTAGATGCAGGGGAATCCATTCCTTCTGCCTCCCCACCAGAACACCTTTCCTTTGGGGAAACCCTTCACACCCTCAGGGAACATTTCCAATGGGAATATCAGGATTTCCTCCAGTCTAAGAAAAGACTTAGAGAGTTTCTGGACTTGCCCCAGCACAGACCCCTGACCATCCCTCCTATTTTAGAAGTGGTGGATGATGTTTTCCATGAATCCAGCTTAACCCCTAATGCTCTCCCACCTGCTCCCAGTAAACCTGACACGTATTACAGAGTACCAGATTCTCACAAATACCTGTACAGAAATCCTGCTGCAGACCCAGAGGTCATTACACAGGGACCTAAAGGAGCTAAGACTAATTCTGCCAAGAATCCTGTTTCTTCTGACAAGGATTCCAGAGCTCTGGACAGATGGGGGTAAAAAAGTATACACCTCTGCAGCCTTAGCTATCAGAGCACTCGACCGTCAGTTCCATGTGTTAAAGTATCAACAACACACTTTGGAACTATTAAAACAAAAGATTTCAACCTTTCCTGACTGTGCCAATTCGAAAGAGTTACCAGGCTTACTGCACTCTACTTGTCAAGTGGCCAAACAGTCATTACACTGTGGATATGACACCCTAGCAGCCTCAAGCAGGGCAGCAGTGTCAGGATCTGTCATTAGGAGGCATGCATGGTTGAAGGAACAACCTCTCCCTGATCATGTCAAGTCTAAACTAATTGATGCACCCCCGGATAAGGACTGCTTGTTTGGAGTAAAAGCAGAAGAGGTACTTAAAAAGATGGAAGACAAAGCAAAAGCTATGCAAACAGGAAAAGATTTCTTTCAGGGTCATCCTCCCAGGTTCAGCAGGAACTTTCCCTCTAAGCACTGGTCCTTCCCTGCACCTAGCAGACAGGGCCAATGTAAGCCCTACAGGGACAGACCACCCAGGTCCCTATCCCCGGGGCAGCAGAGAACCAAACAGTGGCCCACTTCCACCCCAAAGGTAGGGAGTCCTAAGCCACCCTTCTATGGCAAAAACTCTCAATGACTCCCTCTCACCCCTCTGCCCGCCTTTCACTCACCAAAAGCTAAGAGGAAGGCTCTCCCTCTGTAAAGAAAATTGTCTTTCTTTAACAAAGGACCAATGGGTCTTAAAGATCATTTTTCAGGGATACAAATTATCTTTCAACGAACTCCCAATTCCAAGAGGGTACTCAGACATACCTCCAAATCAGTGGGCAGAGGCATTGAAATGGGTACAAACTCTCATATCCCAGGGGGCAGTAGAACCTGTCCCCTCAGATCAAATAGGCAAAGGCTTTTATTCCAGACTGTTCCTTGTTCCCAGAAAAGAGGGCACTTGGTGCCCCATCCTGGATCTATCCATTCTGAACACCTCCATGGTGGTCTCCAATTTCAACATGCTAACTTTGCAGCCTGTGCTGACAAAAAATGCCTGGCTAGTGACCCTAGACCTAAAAGATGCCTACCTCTACATCCCCATAAGGGAATCCTGCAGGAAATTCCTGTGCTTCAGAGCAGGCGCACAATACTTTCAGTTCTCTGCGCTACCCTTTGGCTTATCTACTGCTCCCAGAGTATTCACCAAATGCTTAGCCCTGGCCATAGCATTTTGCAGACAGAGGAATATACAGATTTATCCTTATCTAGACAACTGCCTCATTCAGGCAGAGTGCAAAGAAAAACTGCTCCAGGACCTTCTCCTTGTCAAAACCCTCCTAATTTCCCTGGGATTCACCATCAACGAGAAGAAATCAAAGCAAATACCCTCCAGGAAGATAATTTTCTTGGGAGCACTGCTGGACACTGCATCCCAAATGGCCTTCCTATCCCCAGAAAAGCAGAGCTTCCTGGCTTTCTACTTTACTCAGCTGGCTTCCGGAAGTCACCTCACTGCAAGGAAGTTCCTGCAAGCCTTGGGATACATGGCATCTTGCATCCTTCTAATTCCTCTTGCCAGACTTCACATGAGGAATCTTCAGTGGTATCTAAAGAACCTTTGGTGTCTGCTTCTAGAGACCTCTGTCCCTCTGATCCCCTTTATAAGGGCCAAATTTCTCTGGTGGGCAGGGGCCTTTGTCAAGAACAAGGGTCTTCCCTTCATCCTCCGCCCTGCCAGCCAGAACATTACCACCGACGACTCACATTGCTTAGGGTGCTCACCTAGCAGACAGGTGCACCCAAGGTCTTTGGGATACCCAGCACCTTCCCTTACACATCAATCAGAAAGAAATGATGGCAGTACAAAAGGCTCTGACATCCTTCAAACCCAATGTCAGGCCAGGGGTTCTCCTTATCAAAACAGGCAACACCACAGTAAAGTGATATATCAACAAACAGGGAGGGACCCAGTCTTAAACTCTGTGCAGACTAGCCATGAACTCTGGTCCACCTAATTGCCCAATACCTACCAGGAGTCAACAACACCCTGGTAGACCACTTAAGCAGAAACTTACTGGACCTCCATGAATGGCAGCTCCACAGAAAAATCTTTTTGCAAGTCATTTAGGAGTGGGGAACTGTGGAGGTGGATCTCTTTGCTTCGCACCTCAACCACCACCGGAAATAATTCTGTACCCGGGAGTATCACCACCTAGCGTGGAAGGTGGATGCCTTGACCTTCCCCTGGGACTCCCTCTTTGTGTACACATTCCCTCCTCTGCCTCTTATTCCCAAGGTACTGATCAAGATAAGGGACGAGAGACCAAAGGCATTCCTCATTGCTCCAGATTGGCCCAGACAGCATTTGGTACCCCTTACTGCGCAGCCTGACATTACAGCCTCCCAGGTAGCTTCCCCTGATCTCAGACCTCTTGACCCAGGTAGGGGGGGGGGGATGCGGCACCCAGAATTGCAGACTCTCAAACTGTCAGCATAGCTAATACTTTAAAAGCAAACGAGGGGTCCCTGTTAAGCAAACAGGTCCTAGACATTATCACAGAGGCCAGAAGGCCTAGCACCAGAAAATCTTATGCAGGGAAATGGAAAAGATTCTCCTCCTGGAGCCAGTCCAGAGGAGGCAGTACCTCACAACCTTCCATCCCTCTTATCTTGGATTACCTAGTCGAGTTACTCAAGAGTGGCCTCTCCTTTTCTTCTGTTAAAATCTATGCCTCAGCCATTTCTGCTCATTTTAATTCAGACCAGCCCCTCTTTTCACATCCTTTGATTAAACAATTCCTCAGAGGGGCTTCTAGTATCAGACCTCCCAGAAGGCCACCCTCGTCAGCCTGGGACCTGAATTATGTTTTAGAAAAACTAACCTTACCTCCATTCGAACCTGCTGCTTCAGCAGAATTGAGATACCTCTCCTGGAAGACTGCTTTCCTACTAGCTATCACCTCAGTCAGAAGGGTTTCAGAACTTCAGGCACTCATGGTTGTTGAGCCCTTCGTCATTTTCCATGCAGACAGGGTCTCCCTCAGGACTAACCCCTCCTTTATGCCCAAGGTGGTATCTGATGTGACCCTCAACCAGGCCATACAGCTACCCATCTTCTTTCCTAACCCTCAAAACAAGGGGGAAAGAATTCTGCACTCACTAGACATGCACATACAACTCAGATAACTACCTGGGTTGTACTAAACCCTTCAGAAAAACAGACCATCTTCTTATCAGCTTTGCCGCAGGGGCAGAGGGGAAGCCCATTTCCAAGCAAACCATTTCCAAATGGATATCACACTGTATCCATTTCTGCTACAGACTACATGGGAAATCACCTCCCAAGTGTATTCCTACCCATTCCACTAGGGCAGCCTCCACTTCCTCAGCATTCCTCAGAGGAGTTTCCACCAGGGAGATCTTGGAAGCTGCCACCTGGACTTCTGTCCATACCTTTACTAAGCATTACCACCTACCCCTTTTCTCTAAGTCTAGGGTAGGGTTTGTCTCTGCAGTTCTGCAGGGCTTGCTGATCCAGGCCTAGGGCTCTAACTAATCCTTCCGCCCCTCTACTCAGCTTTGGGAATCCTCCCACAGTTGATGACTGCAACAGTGAAACACGAAGAACATAGTATTGTTGTGTACACTTGCCATAAATGTAGATGTTCGAGTATATTCACTTTTGCAGTCCCGGTTTCTCTCCATCATTCTCCCTTGTATCCTCTTTCCCTGGGGGGGACATAAGCTTCCCACTGTGGCTTTAGCCACTAGGACCACTTTACCATATTTCCTTGTGCTTCTGATGTTTTAAGGCAAGAAAAGCTGATGTAATGGCGTTGTCTGCCTTGCTTTATACCACTGATGACCTGATGTCGGACTACAGGCGACAGCAGCTGATGCAGAAAAACATTGACTGGTATTCGGGCCGGCCGAGGGCTACCACAGCAGGGATAGCCCACAGGTCATGACTGCAACAGTGAATACACTCGAACATCTACATTTATGGTATAAGTGTACACAACTGTACTTTCTAGTCCCACATGCACACTGATGTTCATCGTGCATACAGCTGCAGTCATAACAGATGGGTTGTCCTGCTGTCAGGTGGGTCCTCGGTTGGCCGAATTCCAAAGTCTAGGTCCGGCGTCAGTTGTCGCTTCTTCCCTGACGTCAGTGCGACAGGGGTATAAAGGAACCAGCCAACGCCATTTTCTTCAGTCTTTCTTGCCGCGCGGTGCCCGAAGCAGAAGCAGTTCGCAAGTGCCGGTCGGCCAGCTCCTGAGATTATGAAAATTTGGAAACCGAAGTCTTCTTAAAAGCTAAGTACCCCACTGGGGAAACTTTTCTTGCCTCAGACCGATGTCAGACAAAGTTAATAATTTTATTTCTTGTGGGAAGCAAATACCGCATAAGGATTTCCATTCCCGCTGTATACCTTGTTTAGGCCCAGACCACGATGTCTCGGTCTGTCGCTTTTGTGCTACATTCAACAAACGCACTATTAAGAGTCGGGTGGAGTTCGCCCAGCATTATTTTGGAAAAGCATTTAACTATACTATGTCGTCGGATACTCCGACTCAGGTTTTGTCTAAAAAACGCAAAGACAAGGACTGACACACGAGGTCTGCGGTCTCTACCGACACCACGCCAAAGCCGACTACACGTGGCCCGGTTCTCAGCGAGGCACCTACGCAGCCCCTGACTACTGATGACCTGTCTTTGATGGTGTCTCCTGTGCCCGAGGTCGCAGGCTCTTCGGCCCACACCCCGACTACAGATATCGAAGCCACTCTTGGCGTTGAAACTCAGAATGTGGACAGGTCCACCTCCACTCAAGGTGTCTTCAGACCTTCCTCTTCTTTCTCCATCAAGGCTTTCACAAAGTCCAAAGCAACCATGCACTCTAAGAGACCAGCTACTCAGGGTCCATCTCCAGGCCCCATGCCTAAGAAACAGATGCTTAAAATGGCTGAGGATTTAATTACTCTTATCAGAGGTTCTCAGCCCCCTCCGGACAAAAGGCCTAGAGTGGAGGAAGATTCCCCCTCCTCTGATCAGGGCTCCATTATTTCAGAGCACTCTGATGATCAGGAACATTCTTACTCCCCTTTTGAAGACTCTGATGCGGAGGAGTCCATCCCTTCTGTATCCCCCCCGAGGATTACTCATTTGGGAAAACTTTGCATACCTTAAGGGAACACTTCCACTGGGAAGGCCAGGATTATTCAGATTCCAAGAAAAGGCTCAGGGAATTTCTCTTGCTTCCTCAGCACAGGCCTCTGGCTATACCTCCTATCTTGGACATCCTAGATGATGTTTACTCGGAGGCCTGCCTTAACCCGGAATCTCTACCTCCAGGTCCAGTTAAGCCTGACAGGTACTACAGGGTCCCCTGACTCACACCAGTTTCTATACAAAAGCCATGCTGCTGACCCAGAAACCATCTCACAGGGCCCCAAGGAAGTTAAGGCCTCCATTGCTAAAAATCCATTGCCTTCCGAGAGAGATTCAAGATCCTTAGAAAGGTGGGGAAAAAAGGTATATACCTCGGCTACCTTATCCATGAGGGCCTTAAACTGTCAGTTTCATATGCTAAAATACCAACAGTTTTTGTTGTCACAATTGAAAAGTAAAATGTCACAACCTGAACAACCAGACTTGAAGGAGTTGCAGGATTTGAAGCATAGTGCAGAACAAGTGGGTAAGCATACCTTACAATGTGGTTTTGATGCTCTAAAGGCCTCATGTAGAGCTGGTGTTACAGGTTCAGTCATACGTAGGCATGCCTGGCTCAAGGAACAAGCCTTGCCTGATCATGTCAAAGCTAAATTACTAGACGCCCCTCTTCAAAAGGATGTACTATTTGGTGCTAATGCTGAGGAGGTATTAAGGAAAATGGAGGAAAAGGCTAAATCAATGCAAACTGTGAAAGAATTTCTACAGGTTCAACCCCCACGTTTTAGTAGAAATTGGCCTTCCAAAACTGGTCCTTTCCTGCCACAGACAGACCCCAAAGAGGCAGATACAGGCGCCCGAGGGGCAGAGGACAAACCCAAGGATTGTATAGAGGCAGACAATGGCAAGCTCCTACACAAAGAGGTGGTGAGGACAACTCGCAATCTTTCAGAAAGCAAACCCAATGACTTTCCCCTTTGCATGCCAACCAGGTCTCAAATGGCAGCCCCTTAGGAGGAAAGCTGGCATTATTTCCAAAAAAATTGGCATATTGTCACAAAGGACAAATGGATCCTGGACATTATAAACAGAGGCTACAAATTCCATTTTCACACCCTTCCAAAAATGAGAGGCATGCCAAACCTGCCACACAATCAAAGGGCAGAGGCACAAAGGCAAATTACAGATCTCATAAACATGAAAGCTATTCAAGAGGTACCTACGCACGAACAAGGTCAAGGTTTTTATTCCAGGCTATTTCTGGTGCCAAGGAAGGGAAAAGATTGGAGACCTGTTTTGGATCTATCCATCCTAAATACATTTCTACTCGTACCAAAATTCAGGATGCTCACTCTACAGCAACTTCTTCCCATGCTTGGCAAGGAGTCTTGGATGGTAACATTGGACCTCAAGGAGGCATACCTGCATGTCCCAATCAGACAAAATTGCAGAAGGTACCTCAGATTTCTTGCAGGTTCAACCCATTATCAATTCTCTGCATTGCCCTTTGGCTTATCTACTGCGCCCAGAGTATTCACAAAATGCCTGGCATCAGTAATTGCCTACTGCAGACTTCAAGGGATACAAATATATCCCTATTTGGACGACTGCCTGATCCAAGCGGACAGCAAGCACATTCTTCTGAAACATCTGGTTTATGTAATAATGTTATTGAACTCTCTGGGATACACAGTCAACAAAAAGAAATCAAGGCTAATACCCTCTCGGAAAATAATTTTCCTGGGTGCCAATTTGGACACAATCACCCAGATGGCCTACCTCACGCCAGAGAAGCAGGGGCAACTAATTCAATACTTCAGAACACTAGCAAATTGCACCAGGCTGACTGCAAGGAAAATCCTGCAGGCTCTGGGATTCATGGCATCTTGCATCTTACTAATCCCATGTGCAAAGCTGCATATGAGGAAACTACAATGGTACCTGAAAAACATATGGTCTCAACACAGCCACAGTTTGGAAACAATAATACCACTAATTCCATGTCTGCAAAAGGAATTTCTGTGGTGGGCTCAAGCATGTCAAACAAACACAGGTCTTCCATTCAGCAAGCCTCAAGCAAATCAAGTCATCACAACAGACACCTCGGACTACGCCTGGGCACATGACAGATCGGTGCATTCAGGGCAAATGGTCCCAAAAAAGCACCTTCACATCAATCAAAAAGAAATGCTAGCAGTAATAAATGCTATTATAGCTTTCAAGGACATTCTACAACCAGGTCAACTATTGATAAGAACGGACAACACCACAGTTATGTGGTACATAAACAAGCAGGGAGGAACACATTCTTACCCCCTATGCAGACTGGCCATGTCACTTTGGAACATGGCCATGGACTTACAAATGGAACTATAAGCACAGTACTTGCCAGGCAAGGAAAACACGCTGGCAGACAACCTAAGCAGGAATATGACAGATCCACATGAATGGAAGTTGCATCCAAAAGTTTTTACAGAAATAATCCAAGAATGGGGAAGGCCAGACATAGATTTTTTTGCCGCCCACAAAAATCATCAATTGACAAAATTCTGCTCAAGGATCTTCCATCCAAAGGCCTGGAGAGTGGACACTCTCTCTTTCAGTTGGACATCAATGACAGTTTATGCCTTCCCACCTCTTCCTCTGCTGCCCAAAGTTCTATTGAAGACCAGAGCAGACAGACCCAAGATGATCCTCATTGCTCCGGACTGGCCAAGGCAACACTGATACCCAATCCTGAGGAGCCTGACGCATTCCCCACCATGGACCCTGCCTCTAATGCCTCTTCTTCTGACTCAGCACAGCTTCAAAACTCTTCACAGTCAGCTAAAAACACTCAATCTAGCCGCATGGAAGATTCCTTAGCATCACAGCAGGCCCTACTCTCCAAGGAGGTGCAGGATGTCATTTTGGAGGCCAGAAGGCCATCAACTAGAAAGGCTTACTCCGCAAAATGGAAACTTTTTTGTGTCTGGAATGAGAAAAAGGGCCAGGACCCTGGAAAACTGAATTTACCTCAAATACTACAATATTTGGCTGAACTGCTAAGCAGTGGACTTTCTTTCTCCTCCATCAAAATCCATGCCTCAGCCATTTCTGCAGAATACAACACTGATCCACCTTTATTCTCTCATCCTCTCTTAAGACAGTTCCTCAGAGGGGCTAAGAATTTAAGACCTCCAAGGAAACAACTAATACCTGCTTGGGATCTTAATTTAATTCTGGAAAAACTGACCTTGCCTCCCTTTGAGCCAGCTGCCTCATCAGATTTGCAATATTTGTCCTGGAAAACAGCTTTCCTTCTGGCTATCACCTCAGCTCATAGAGTTTCAGAACTACAGGCTCTCATGGCTGTCCAGCCTTTTATCATCTTCCATCAGGACAGAGTTTCCTTACGAACCAACCCGTCCTTTATGCCTAAAGTGGTATCCAGGGTAGCTTTAAATCAGGCCATACATTTACCTACTTTTTATCCTAATCCTCAAAACAAAGGGGAGAGATTACTATATTCCTTGGACATCCACAGACAACTGCATTATTATTTGGACAGAACAAAGCCTTTCAGAAAATCAGAACAGCTCTTTGTGGCCTATGCGGTAGGAGCTCAAGGAAAGCCAATTTCCAAACAGACAATCTCAAAATGGATAGCCCACTGCATACGCTTTTGCTATTCCTTTCATGGCAAAACTGTACCTACAGGCATTAGACCTCATTCCACCAGGGCCACAGCCACCTCTGCAGCCTTCCTCAGAGGAGTTCCTACCAAGGATATTTTGGAAGCAGCCACTTGGAGTTCTGTGCATACCATCTCCAAGCACTACAACCTACCATTATACTCCAAATCAAGAGCAGGCTTTGCCACTGCAGTCTTGCAGGGCATTTTGGCTCCTCCTAGTTCCACCTAGTGCCTACCACCCCTTTCTTAGCTTTGGGATTCTACCCATCTGTTATGACTGCAGCTGTATGCACGATGAACATAGTACAGTTTTGTACCTACCATAAATGTAGATGTTCGAGTGCTAATACAGCTGCAGTCCAGGTTTCCCTTCCTCCTTCCCCTCTTGGGACAGGCCTATAGGCTAGCACATCCTCATACAACCTGATTGGGGTATTCATTTATGATGTATTTGCTTGCAACTACTGTATTTTGATTATATTACACTGCATTATTACACAAATTTATGTATTGCCTTCCTTATGGGGGCACCTGACATCTGGGGCAAGAAAAACTGAAGAAAATGGCATCGGCTGGTTCCTTTATACCCCTGTCGCACTGACGTCAGGGAAGAAGCGACGACAACCGACGCCGGACTTAGACTTTGGAATTCGGTCGACTGAGGACCCGCGTGACGGCAGGAGAACCCATCTGTTATGACTGCAGCTGTATTAGCACTCGAACATCTACATTTATGGTAGGTACAAAACTGTACTTTCCATGCTGGTGTCACAGTGGACTGTAAAGAAGCTGAGATCAGCCTGCTGTCTGATCTGATAAAAATTTCAAGCCTGTGCAAGTTGCACCTTCAGTGGGTTTAGACACCCACCTTGTCTCTGGGTATTTCCTTTCAACTTCTCTTTCCTAGGGTGATGATTACCATGGATGCATCTGTCTACCCTGAGGTGGGTGGGCATTGAAAATAGCTCAGGATGAATGGTCACTAGTAGGAGACAGTGTACTCACTGGCATGCAAATGAGAGTGGTCATTTTGATCTTGAAAGTCTTTTAGGACATTATCACAGTTGGTACGATTGCCATATAGGCAACATATCAGATGTATGGTACTTAACCAGGGTGGTACTCTTTCTTACCCTTTATGCTTGGATGCCATGAGGATTTGGGAGAGAGCCATGTTCCTGTCTCTTTGTCCTTGTAGCCCATGTTCATGGGTGTCTTGCTCCTTAGTGGACAGGCTCAGGCATTGCCTTCTGGTCCCTCAACTCAGCAGTAACACACACTCTTCTGTTGCTGGGGGAAACATTGTTGCAGTCTGTTGGCTTCCACATCCATTGCCAAATGTATCCACTTCTTTTCCTGATACCTTTTTCACAGAAATGACTTACGTGCACTCTGGTCCTGTCATGGTACCTGGGTCTCCTTTTTGCCTTGCCCCCCCCCCCTTCCTTCATACCGTGTTCATTCAGAAAATGGCTGCAAAAAATGCCAGAAGTCATTCTAATGGCCCCATTTTACATCCAGCAAATGTGGCTGTCTGTAAAGGTGTAATGAATTCTTTCCCACCTGTTTGACAAGCGTCACCTGGGCATCCACTGGACTGCATAGTTTCTCCATTTCTATTAATGGTCGGGGACAGGTTTTGCTCTTGTAGGGTCACCCAGAACATTGCTTCTGCCCAAAGACAGGCAATTGGGAAGAACTAGGAAGGTACCCAAGGCTAATAGGCTTTGTATTGTTGGTATAGACCTCTTGTCTGTCATTGGACCCTTTTACAGCTCCTGTCTTGGCTGAGTATTTTCACACATCTTTGGTTGTGCTGATAAGGTTCATTTATGTGCCATATCTGACTTCCTTCAAACTAGCTGCCGCAGTAGTGCAGCGGTTAGCGTTGTCGCCTCATGGCAAGAGGTTCTCCCGTTCGATTCTCGACTGGAGCACCTTCTGTGTGGAGTCTGCATGTCCTCCCTGCAGCTGAGTGACGTTAAAGACATGTAGGTAGGTGCGAGTGTGAATGGGCGTGCCTTCTTTAAAGGTTGAACGTCAGGCTGGCAACTCGGCCCCGTAAAACCAACTGCCAGTCATGAGCGGATCGGAGTTCCACTGTGGCGACCCCTAAGTGGGAAAAGCCGAAAGACTGTCTGACTTCCTTCAGACTACACAAGGCAATTCATTGGCGTTGCTCAGTGTGTGTAAAACCTTTCTTAAAATAACTTTTCAGCTTAGACACTCTTCCCCCTTCAAGGATACAGACTGTGTTGGCATTTTGAACTAGTTGATAAACCAGATATTGTGTATATTCTTGCTTTAGTTGCAGTAACCTCATCAGGAGGAATTTCTATAATTCTGATTCAGGTCTTGTGTATAGATCTTCCTTCCATGGTATTCCATAGAGGCAGAGTGCCTTTGCAAATGAATCGTAGATTTGTGCTACAAATAGCCACTGAAATAAACTCAAATTGGAGTATTAGTTTACCTTTTGTTTTCTAGAATACTCATTAAATAGAGGAAAATACCTTTTGCTTAACCTTGGATGCTTGCAGGCAACCATGTTTTTGTTTAGATAGAAAAAAAAATCAGTGAGAAAGACTTTGTCTTTTTAAAACGGTCTTTTAGCTGTGATCCAGGGTATCTAAATGAACCTGTCTTAGTGTTCATCAGAATGTGAAAAGTTTTGCTATGAAAACTATAACAAACCTTTGCTTGTCAAGCGAACTGCCTACTCAACTAGCTTCTTCTCAGACCTTTTTTGAAAATTACTTATTGGATGAGATTTTTGTGGTTGCAGCATTGTTTTCTCTATATACTTTCACAAGGCACTGTAAGTTGAATATGATCTCTAGGTCTAGGTCTTTCTTTTGCAATTTCAGGGAATGCAAGAGTTAACCCCCCCCCCCTTTTGCAAAAATACTTGAATAACTTTATGATGAGTATTTGTAAGGTTCTGTTGGCAGTCACACTCAAAATTATGGGTCTTGTACTTCTGGTAGGGAGCCACCATTTCCTCTTTCCTTCCTGACAGGCTGGATGTTCATCGTATTTCACTGTAGCAGTCATTACACTTGGGTTATCCTGCTGGCAGCTACCCGCAGTCGGCCTGAATTCCAAAGTCCTGGTCCAGCGTCGGTTGCTGTCGCTTCTTCCCTGACGTCAGTGCGCCAGGGGTATAAAAGATGCAGCCGACGCCATTTTCTCTAGTCTTTCTTGCCACGCGGTGCCCGAAGCAAAAGCAGTTCGCAAGTGCCGGTCGGCCGACTCCTGAGATTTTCGAAATTGAATTTCAGATCCGAAGTCTTCAATAAAGCCAAGTACCCCCTTGGGGAAACTTTTTTTCTTGCTCCAGACCGATGTCAGAAAAAGTTAACAATTGTATTTCTTGTGGGAAGCAAATACCTCATAAGGATTTTCATTCTTACTGTATTCCTTGTCTAGGCCCTGAGCACGACGTTGTTAATTGTCGGTTTTGTGCTAGATTTAACCAACGCATGATTAAGCGTCGGTACGATTTTGCTTTTCATTATTTTGGCAGAAGGTTTAACTATATAATGCCTTCGGAACAACCGATGAACGGAATTCATAAAAAATGCAAGGATAAAGACAAGGACAAGCATCCGAGGTCCAAAACCGATGACAAAGCCTCTTCTAGGCCATTCGCCGGTTCACCAGTGCTCAGTGAGGCATTTTCGCAGCCCCTGACTACCGCTACCTCAGAGCCACAGGCCGCCTCTGACTCCCACGTGGAGACAACTAGGCCTCTGGATACTCAAGGTATTGGCCCTTCGGAAATTAATCCTTCAGATGGGTCCGGAGCCACTGAGCAGGCATCGGCTTCTGAGGGTGTCTTCAGATCTACACAACTTTATATAAAGCCTACTTCAGCATCCAAGACAAAGTCTGAAACAGTTTTAAAGACAAGGAAACAAGTGCAGCATTCTCCAGGACAGACTTCTATGCCTATGAAACAGATGCTCAAATGGCCGAAGACCTAATTACTTTGATCAGGGGTTCCCATCCTCCTCCTGATAAGAGGACTAGGCAAGGCACTGAATATGATTCCTCTGATCAGGTTTCCATTTCCTCTGATTCCTCTTCAGAACAGGAATGTTCTATTCCTCCCTATGAGGATTCTGATGCTGAAGATTCCATTCCTTCAGCTTTTCCTCCTGGGGACTACTCATTTGGGGAAACCCTGCATACCATGAGGGAGCATTTCCACTGGGAGAGCCAAGATTATTCAGATTCCAAGTAAAGGATTAGAGACTTTCTTTTACTTCCTCAGCACAGACCTCTTGCAATTCCCCCTGTTCTAAATATGGTAGATGATGTATTTTCAGAGTCCGGCCTGTCTCCAGACTCTTTACCTCCTGCTGCTGTTAAACCGGACAGATACTACAGGGTTCCAGACTCCCATAAATTTCTTTATAAAAACCCTGCTGCTGACCCGGAAACTATTTCACAGGGTCCCAAAGGGGTCAAGGCTGCTACTGCTAAAAACCCTGTACCCTCGGATAGAGATTCTAGGGCTCTGGACAGATGGGGGAAAAAAGTTTACACTTCTGCTACCTTGGCTATAAGGGCTTTAAATTGTCAATGTCATATGCTCAAATATCAGCAGTACTTAATGTCTTTGTTAAAACAAAAAATGTTGACAAATTCTGAATGTTCTGAGAACAAAGATTTGCAGGATTTATTGCATGCAGCTGAACAAGTGGGAAAACATACTTTGTAATGTGGCTATGATTCACTGGAGACTTCGTGCAGGGCCGCTGTCACAGGTTCGTAGAAGGCATGCTTGGTTAAAGGAACAGAATCTGCCTGATCATATTAAAGCAAAATTATTGGATGCTCCATTACAGCATGGTACTTCGTTTGGTGTTAAGGCAGAAGAGGTGTTGAAGAAAATGGAGGATAAAGCTAAATCTATGCAGACAGTAAAGGATTTCTTACAGATACAGCCACCCAGATTTAGCAGTAACTGGCCCCAAGAATTGGTCCTTTCCAGTGTCAGACAGACCACAAAGAGGCAGATTCAGACGCCCTAGAGGCAGGCAACAGCCCTAGGGCTCATACAGGTCCAAACAATGGGGGTGCTTCTACCTTCAAAAGCAGAGAAGACAAATCACAGCCGTATTGAAAACAGTCCCAATGACTTCCCTCTGCCAATGCCAAGCACTTATTTTTTGGCAGCACCCTTAGGGGGAAAGCTAGCACTTTTTTCACAAAATTGGCACAAGATCACCCAGGACAAATGGGTCTTAAATATTGTCTCTCAGGGCTACAGATTCCACTTTCACATCCTTCCAAAGGCAAAAGATATGCCAGACCTGCCACACAATCAATGGGCAGAGGCAAAAAAACAAGTTTCATCTCTCATGGACATGGGGGCTATTCAGCCAGTGCCACAACAAGAGCAGAGACAAGGATTTTACTCAAGACTTTTCTTAGTACCAAGAAAGGACAAAGCCTGGAGACCAATTCTGGACCTGTCTATTCTAAATACTTTTCTGGATGTCCCAAAATTCAAAATGTTGACTCTACAGCAGCGTCTGCCCATGCTGGACAAGAAGGCTTGGCTTGTAACTTTGGACTTCAAAGAGGCATACCTGCATGTCCCAATCAGACAGTCTTGCAGAAGATACCTCAGATTCTTAGCTGGCTCAAGGCACTACCAATTCTCTGCACTGCCCTTTGGCTTATCTACTGCGCCCAGGGTCTTCACCAGTAATTGCATTTTGCAGACAAAGAGGAATTCAAATATATCCCTACTTGGACGACTGCCTTATTCAAGCAGAGGCCAAAGATATTCTACTACAGCATCTGGCGTTTGTAAAAAGATTACTAATTTGCCTAGGGTACACAGTAAACGAAAATAAATCAAAACTAGTACTCTCTCAAGAGCTAATATTCCTGGGTACAAGCTTAAATACAACTGCCCAGATGGCTTATCTCACGCCAGACAAACAAAAGCAACTGACGTCTTACTTCGAAAACATGGCAACAAAGACCCATTTATCTGCAAAATAAATTCTGCAGGTTCTGGGCTACATGGCATCCTGCATTCTACTAATTCCATATTCAAGACTGCATATGAGGAAACTACAGTGGTATCTAAAAAGTGTTTGGACTCAACATTGCCACAGCCTGGAAACAGTAATTACTCTCATTCCCTGCCTGCAACAGGTGTTTCGATCGTGGGCACAGGCCCGTCACCACAACAAGGGACAGCCATTCATTTTACCCACAGCCAGGTAGACACTAACAACAGATGTATCAGATTATGCCTGGGGGGCGCACATGGCAGGAAAATGTATTCAGGGCACATGGCCCGCAAGCCAAATGCATCTTTATATCAATCAAAAAGAGATGCTAGCTGTACAAAATGCCCTGACAGCCTTCAAGGACCTACTTCATCCAGGGCAACTGCTGATAAAGACGGACAATTCTACAGTCAAGTGGTACATAAACACGCAAGGAGGCACAAATTCCTACCCCCTCTGCAGACAAGCCATGACTTTGTGGAACACAGCATTGACTTATCAAGTACACCTGCAAGCACAATTCCTGCCAGGAAAGACAAATACTTTGGCAAATGAACTAAGCCGAAACCTCATGGATCCTCACGAGTGGAAACTAGATCCACAGATCTTCAGTGTGATAACAGGGAAATGGGGATGCTCAGACATAGATCTACTCGCCTCCCCTCACAACTGCCAGGTACAGAGATTCTGCACTCGGACTTATCACAAACAAGCATGGAAAGTGGACGCCCTTTCATTCAGCTGGAAAGCCCTTACAGTATATGCCTTCCCTCCTCTGCCTCTCCTCCCCAAGGTACTCATAAAGGTCAGACAAGAGAAGCCAAAAATGACACTGATTGCCCCAGACTGGCCACGCCAGCACTGGTACCCAATCCTAAAGAGATTGTTTCAAGGCCCAGCCTGGACATTACCTCTAATTCCTCATTTACTGACCCAACAGAACAATCAGATCCTACACAGCCAACTCAGAACCCTAAATCTGGCTGCATGGCGGATAATGTAACCATTCAGAACACTTCTCTCTCTAAAGCAGTTATGGATGTTATTTTGGAGGCCAGGAGGCCCAGCATCAGAAAATCTTATGCAGAAAAATGGAAGAGATTCTGTGCTTGGAACCAGGTGCAGGGAATTGACACGCTTGTACCAAATATTCCTCAGATTTTGCAATACCTAACTGAGATGCTGGACAAAGGCCTATCCTTCTCATCAATTAAGATCCATGCCTCTGCCATTTCAGCTCATTACAATACGGACCCACCTATTTTTTCTCATCCACTGCTAAGACAGTACCTCAGAGGGGCCAAAAACATAAGACCCCCAAGGAGAGCTCCAATATCTGCATGGGACCTCAATTTTGTCTTGGACAAACTCACACTGCCTCCTTTTGAGCCAGCTAATACAGCGGAGATAAAATACTTATCATGGAAAACAGCTCTTCTCCTAGCAGTTACTTCAGCAAGAAGAGTCTCAGAGTTGCAGACACTAATGGCTGTGGAACCTTTTATTATTTTCCATCAGGACAGGGTTTCTGTAAAGACAAACCCGACATTTATGCCTAAGGTAGTGTCCAGTGTGGTTCTTAACCAAACCATACATTTGCCTACCTTTTATCCAAACCCACAGAATAAGGGGGAGAGACTTCTGCATTCTTTGGACATACACAGACAGCTACACTTTTACTTGGACAAAACTAAAGCTTTCAGAAAGACTGAACAACTCTTAGTGGCATATGCTGCAGGTTCGCAAGGAAAAGCCATCTCTAAGCAGACTATTTCAAAATGGATAGGCCACTGCATTTGTTTCTGCTATTCACAACATGGGAAATCAGTGCCCAAGGGCATTAGGCCACATTCTACCAGAGCAGCAGCCACATCAGCCAGACATTTTGGAGGCTGCAACCTGGACTTCAGTGCACACTTTTACCAAGCACTACCATTTACCTCTTTACTCTAAATCCAGTGCAGGCTTTGCCACTGCAGTTCTGCAGGGCCTCATAGCCACTCCTAGTTCTATTTAGGCCCAGCCCCCCAGCCTCAGCTTTGGGATTCAACCCAAGTGTAATGACTGCAACAGTGAAACACGATGAACATAGTACAGTTGTGTACCTACCATAAATGTAGATGTTCGAGTGTATTCACTGTTGCAGTCAAGGTTACCCTCCCTCCATCCCCCTTTTTTCATTGCTGGGACTTATCTGTACCTCTCTATTTTATACAACCTATGTGGTGTATTTGCTTGTAGATGAAGGTTATGTGCATGCTTTTTTATGATCATAATATTTTTAGCCTACCCTTTTAGGGGCACCTGACATCTGGGGCAAGAAAAACTGAAGAAAATGGCGTTGGCTGCATCTTTTATACCTCTGGCATACTGACATCAGGGAAGAGGTGACAGTAACTGACGCCGGACCAGGACTTTGGAATTCAGGCCGACTGCGGGTCGCCTGCCAGTAGGATAACCCAAGTGTAATGACTACAACAGTGAATACACTTGAACATCTACATTTATGGTAGGTACACAACTGTACTTTCTCCTTTTCTGCAGTCCATTCTTATCCGATCCCCCGAGGGCCACAGTGGCTACTTTCTTCAAGTCCCTTTCCATTAAAATAACAAGGAAGGACCTTGCCAAAATTCTCCCTGTAGGTTGAGTAACCTTGTGAATATTTATTCAAAGAGTACAAGGTAGTGCCCAACAGCATCAAGTTTGGAGATTTTAAAATTAATGTATGTGTGAGAAGGGTCGCCTTCATTTTAAAATTTAATGCTGAAGTGTTGAGGGTGACCCTAAGGTAGTACTCTATCTGTGCAAGAAAGGTTACAAGACTCTTGTAGATCAACTGAAATTGTGAGCACCCTAATGTGGCGCTGGACCCAGTTAAAGTGAACTGGATTCTTCCAACAACTCACTGGGATGAGGTGGTCTGAATAGAAATAGCTTTAAAAAGGGCATAGCAGTGTCTGCTGCAACCCTGGAGAGGTACCCCTGTCCTTATCCCCCAGCATGAAAAGTGCATTTTTGAATCATTTATTTTATCCAGTGATTCTGCAGGATCTTGGGCAGATAATATACTTCAGAAGAGTCTTTTTTTTTTTTTTTTGTATTGCTCCACTTTTTCCTCCAGCCCATCATCAGCTGTCTACAGTGCCTCTCCTCATTCGCTGGGTCTGCCAGCCACCCAGCTTCCTCCAGATTTGTTGTATATTGGGGATGGGGCCAGTGAGGAGATTAAGGCATCCTGGGATAGTGTTATCCGTCTGTTGAGGTGTTTTTCATAATGCTACCCCTTGTATGTTCCCAGCAAGCCTCCCTGAGGACAGGATGTGGAGTGAGAGTACAGCAGTGAATTGCCCCTCACTTCCACAATGGGCTGAAGTTAACACGATGCCCCACTTACCCTTTGCAGCACATTAGTTTCTGTGGTCTTTGCTGGGGAAATCAAACTGCTTATTGTGCCGTGGACATGTGCCCACACTGCCTTAGGATGGTCATGTGCATCTTTCCCTACCAGAACCACTACTCAAAGAAGGGTTGTCTGAGCCATATTCTGGGCTTTATCCCATTGCCCTGACACTGTCCAGAGGAGGCTTTTTTTGATAAGCTATTTCAGTCTTTAGAGGGAGTATCTGAGCTCTAGGAGAAGTTCAACTATTGCATCAACATACAACTGTTTGATGTTAAGAGTTGTATTCTGATGCCGCAGAGGAGTCAGCCAAGGCCCAGGAAATAGAAGTACTGTCACGATGCACACAGTGTGTGTACTTCATTGTTTTTTTGCCAAGGATATCGATACACCTTTTAAAGATGTTCCCTTCAGGGGTTCCTTGCTCTCTGGATCAGATGTTGAAGAATCTATCTCAAGTTTATAAAGGGAAAATACAAACCCTTTACAGCTGCTGCTGTATATATTTCATTCCTCACAGCTGAGCGTTTTAATTCTAGGTAATTCATGACTGTCCTTCTGCAAATGTGTATACATTATATGGTGTCAGAGTACTAATCTAATTTAGGACACCAGAAACTGCCTATTTACTGTGACTCATTATGTGACTTCTTAAGCCAGATGAGGTCCAAAGAAGGACTATTTGTCTTGTATGGTATTACTAATCTGGAAGCCACATGGAGCAGCTTGCAAGCATTGTGTTTTTCACCTTTTGAATTGCCACTTTGCTAAACTACTCTCATTTGATATATTTCATTGCAGTTTCCATTAAAATGCCTCTTGTTTTTATACTGTAAAGTTTATAGTTGTCCAAATAACATATTTGGATTTTATTTCTCATTGTTACAAAGTTTGTGCAGTGGGTAACTGTAGTTTGGCTCAGTATGCCTAATACTTCAGTCATTTTCTAAGACGTTTTGTGGTAACTTTTAAGAAAACTGGAAGCTTTGGTTTGTGGAGTGTGGGCCGAATTTAGCAGTCAATTGAAACTGCAGACAAACCAGGGAGAGTGCAATGCACTGCATTCCTAACTATGACAGGAAAGAAACTGAATGAATTGGTTAATAGCATGGTGGTGACTCTGAAGCCTTACAGATGTTACGACTATGTACTGAATCAAACTGTTGCATCAAAAAGGAGGATAGTAGTTAGGGAAAAGTGACGCCAATAGAGCAATCTTTTTGTAAGTGTACATTCCTTTTCAGCAATGGGGGGCATATCTGTCAACCTCACAGAGCAAAACATCTGGACACAGTCAAAAATAACTGTTGACAGAAGCCCAAAAAATAGAGACAGGTTTTAAATACTGTTCTTATAAACTTAGAAAGTTGGCAGAGTAGCAGGTTTTCTGTTATCATGCATTTTCTGAAGGATGTGAAGTCTGACGTTCGGATGTCCGTCAGAGTTTAAGTGATTTATGAGAAAACCACAAACGTTATGAAGACCGGACCAAAATATGAGGCAGAATTATGGACATTCTAAATCTGTCGAGAGGTACGGTGGGGGGGGGGGGGGTTGGGGGCGGTCATAGAACATGGATGCATGTGTAACTGAACTTAAAATTAGAATGCGAGTCTGAGTTTGGTGATTTGCGTAATTTACTGATTAGAGATAGAATTGTAGTTTACATTATAAATGCTCAGGTCAGTGGCTGCCTGTTGAGTAGTCAGATTTTGTCACCAGACAAATTACGATGTTTTCAGAGCAGTTGAAATTGAGAATTCAGTAGAAGGGGGATAAGTGAGGAGTAGCTTGGTCTGTATAAAACAGAAACTGATGATGAAAAATAATCCAAAATCCATATGTAAAATAGAAATAAATGTGATAATACACCATTCTAAGATGGTGCACAGTAACAAGTATGCAGTTACAAATAAGTCTGCATACATGAGGTGGACTTGTAAACGTGTGAAAGTCATTGCCAGGATTATAACCAGACCAGTCATTTTGCAAACTTATCCAAGTGAAGAAATAAAATTAAGTCATAATATTAACATTCTACTGAGTCTGGTGAGTGGTTAAAAGGGAGAATGTCCATGGGATTACTAGAAATGCATGACAGTCAGTGAATGCCCAGTTTGTTCAGGAAGGCTAAATGTTCAAGGTAGAATTATTGCTTTTAAACTACTTGGGTGGAATGTTGAACTATAGCAGAATATTTGCTTAAAGTGCTGATTCTGTCTAGCACTGTAGATAAATTTGCTTGCATTTTGCTGATTTATTCAGATGTTCTTCATGTTTCATAGTTTCATAGTATAGTACTAGGCTATCTGCCCTGGGGCATTTGTAAGCCTAGCCATAGTGATGTGGCTTTTGCCACCCCATGAAATGGTACAAAAATGTACAGAATAAATCTAGAATAATGTGCCTCTGTCTAGTAGTGACACAGTGAAGGTCCCCTTATATAATAGAATTAGTTTACTGTGCCCCTGTCTAGCAGTGACACAGATGTGACCCCTGGGGTAAACTTACGATCTCCCATCCACTCATCAAGATTTCTCTTGAAGAGAGTCAGTGAGGGGCTCTGCCTAATACGAACTGGGATCCTGTTCCAAAGCATGGGAAGCCTCTGGGTTATGAATCTATCCCTCCAGCATGTCCTATTCATACTTGTGCCGAGGTTTATAGTTTATAGTTTCACTGTTGCAGTCATCACATTTGGGTTATCTGCTTGCAGGTAGCCCTCAGTCGGCCTGATTATCAAAGTCTTGGGTCCTGCGTCGGTTGCTGTCTCATCTTCCATGACGTCAGGTAGTCAGGGGTATAAAGCATGCAGCCAATGCCATTACATCAGTCTTTCTTGCCATGTGGTGCCCAAAGCAGAAGCAGTTCGCAAGTGCTGGTCGGCTGACTCCTGAATTTTTCATTTTCGAGTTTCAGATCCGAAGTCTTCAACTAAGCTAAGTACCCCCTTGGGGATCCTTTTTCTTGTTCTAAACCGATGTCAGTAAAAGTTAACAATTGTATTTCTTGTGGAAAGCAAATACCTTATAAAGATTTTCATTCCTACTGAATTCCTTGCCTAGGCCCAGACCACGATGTACCTCGCTGTCGGTTTTGTGCCTTATTCAGCCCTCGTACTATTCGTCGTCTGTTCATTTTCGCATCTACACTAAAGGTGGAGGAGTGTCCATATTCACCAAGGATATTCACACCTCCAGGCTAGTTGCCCAACAAAGTGCATCTGAAATTCTCCAGGTGCAAATAAAACTAGGTAAGACTGCAATCCAAATTGTAGCTTGCTACAGATCCCGCACCATGTGCCAAGATTCTCACTACACCTTTCTAACATACTGGAAAATATTAAGACACAACCAAACACCCTAATACTGGGTGATTTTAACTACCCTGCCATTAACTGGGAAAACTACTCGGGTACCAACACCTTTTCCCAGACGTTCTTGGAATTCATAAATTCCAACTCCCTGGATCAACTAATACATTGACCCACCAGGGGCTCCAATATCCTAGACCTGGTCATTACCAACATGGGAGATAGATGTTCCACACCAGTGGTCACCCCCTCATTGGTCAGGTCTGACCTTAAGCAAATCACCCTTGACATCCAAATCCCCCCCCCCCCCAGTAAGGAAACCTCCGTAAAAAAATTCTCCAAAGCCAACTTCATGCTACTGAAGTCAGAAGTGACAAACTTCATGACACCCATGCAGACGGGATCTGAAAGTTCGACTGCTGAATCCTACACTAAGGCACTGTACGAGCACATCCACTTGTGCATGAATCGTGCCATCCCAAATAGAGCCAAGATGCTCTCCTCCAAAAAAAGGAAGCCAATCTGGAGGTCGTCTGCTATAAACAAACTATACAACAGAAGGAAGAAACTTGCAGAAAAGAGGAAAATCCCAGGATGCAAAAAACTCCCTCACCAGCCTCAGTAAGAAGCTGAGATCCCTCATAAAATCTTGAAAAGCTAGTTACGAAAATAAAATTGCCAAAGATTCCAAAGACCACCACAAGGCATTCTATAGTTATGTCAAGAATCTAAATGGCAATGCTCAGATCTGCTCTGAGCTACAACAGAATGGCATTAAATATACTGATCCCAAGGATATTGCCAGTATCCTGGCAGATCGATTTAGTGCCAACTTCACCCCCCTCTCACCCCCTAAAGGGCCCATCTCAGTACCAAAAGATTGCCAAATTCCGGTAATCACAGCCACACAGGTAGAAACCGCACTCTCCAAAGCTAAGAATACAGCATCCATGGGACCAGATGACATCCCAGGCTGTGTACTACATGAACTACAAAATTAACTGGCACCTCACCTAAGTGTCATGTTTAATCATAGCCTCACCTCAGGCTTCATGCCCACTGAGTGGCGCACAGCTACAGTTATCCCACTCCATAAGGGGCGATCCACCTTGGATCCCGGGAACTACCGTCCCATCAGTCTGACAAGCCTGATCTGCAAGGGCATGGAATGCATTATCATGGAACTTATAAACAAAGACATTGGCATCCTTGAAATACTGGACCCCACCCAGTTTGAGTTTGTGAAGGGCCGATCTTGTCTCCTGAACCTGATTGACTTCTTCAAGTCAGTCTCCAGAGCTGTGGACGAGGGTAAGGTGGTCCACACAGCCTATCTAGACCTCACCAAGGCCTTTGACACCATCCCCCACTCTGGAGTCATAGATAAACTTACTAAGCTGGGCATAAATCCCTATGTCACTCGATGGGTTGCCAACTGGCTTACTGACAGAACCCAGATTGTAAAAGTAGCCAACTCCAGCTCCAGACAAGTGGAGTACCTCAGTGTTCAGTCCTGCGACCACTCTTGTTTGGCATCTACTTCTCTGAAGTACAGGCCAACACTAGGGGACACTGGCTAACAAAGTTCGCAGAGGACTGCAAACTGGGAGCCATTATTGAATCCCCAAATGATGTGGATATTCTACAAAAGGGCCTTACAGAAATAGATGCCTGGTGCCAGAGCCATGGGCTTAAGCTTAATGCCAAGAAATGTATAGTTATCCCCTTTGGAAAAAAACATGTACCCTTGCTTTACCACATAGGTGGCAGTACACTAAACATCGAAAGTGTGATGAGAGACTTAAGGACACAGGTGGACAGTGGTCTCACCTTCGATAACCATATCGCCACAACAGTCAGGAAATCCTTCTATGTGGCACATCTCATCACTAAGGGCTTTTCATCCAGAAGAAAGGAGGTCATTGTCCCGCTGTACTCATCCCTCATTAGACTCATTATAGAGTATAACGCCCTGTTTGGTATGTACATCACAAGACACTTGCAACAGCTGTAAAGGCCGCAGAAATACCTCACTAAAATAATCACAGGCCTAAAGTAGATGCCATATGCTGACCATCTAAAAAAACTCCAGCTATACTCTTTGGCATATTGTCTACTCAGAGGTGATGTCTGCTTAACATCCAAAGCCATGTCAAACCCTGAGCTGTTGGACATGCTCCACTTAAAAGAAATCCCAATCCCTCAGAGCCACACGCTCCAGGGATCTAAACCTTGTCATCACAATGAACAAAACATGCTGGAGGGATAGGTTCCTGACCCAGAGACTCCCCATACTCTGGACTAGATTGCCCATACATGCCAAGCAGAGCGCCTCCTTGGCCCTCTTCAAAAGGAACCTTGATGATTGGATGGGAGATAGGAAATTCACCCCGGGGATCATGTCAGTCACCTTGCTAGACAGGGGTCCAGGGAAGTAAATATTGTGGGAAGAAATATCCAGGGAATTGTTAAGGCTAGGCTTGTAGAGGCCTTAGGGCCGATAGCCTAGTACCAACCTGTGAACCTATAAATACTTTGGTACTCGGTTCAGTTATCCAGAAATAGCTTTGGTAAGCCACCTGACTACCGACATTCTGAAAAAATACAAAGATAAAGACAGAGACAGACCGCATAGGTCCAAAGCTGCTGACGATGCTTCACATAAGCTAGTCGCCTGTTCGCCGGTACTTAGTGAGGCACTTTTGCAGCCCCTGATACCCATTACTTCAGATTCGCAGGCCTCTACTGAGACTCATTCAGAGTCCGGTATGTGGCGAGATGCTTCTTCAACTGTGGAACCTGTGGATGTCTCTACCTTGGATGTGTCCGGAGCTGCTGTGCAGGCACCAGCTTACTGACTTGCATGTTAAACCAACGCCATTTTCTTCTTCAAGGCCTAAAACTCGATCCATGCCCAGAAAACCGACTCCCAGACCACATGGTCAGTTCCCTATGCCCAAAAAACAAATGATAAGAATGGCAGAAGACCTTATTACTCTAATCAGGGGAAGCCACCCTTCTCCCTCTAAGAGACCTAGGACTGATTTTTCCTTCTGATTCTTCTGATCAGGATTCCGATATTTCTGTTTTCTCTGAGCAGGATTTGCCCTCATCTACCTATGAGGATTCTGATGCAGAGGACTCCATTCTCTCTGCTTCCCCTCCAGAGGATTTTTCTTTTGGTGAAACCTTGCATACTCTTAGGGAGCATTTCCGCTAGGAAAGCCAGGATTACTGTGACTCTAAAAAGAAGCTTAGGGAATTCTTACTCCTGCCTCAACACAGGCCTTTAGCTATCCTTTCTGTACTGGACATTGTAGATGATGCTCAGAATCAAGCCTGGCCCCTGACACTTTACCTCCTGCTCCCAGAAAACATGATGGGTATTATAGGGTACCTGACTCTCACAAGTTCCTCTTTAAAAATCCTAATGCAGATCCTGAGACCATTTCACAGGGACCCAGTGGCATTAAGGCTACTACTGCCAAAAACTCTACCCTCTCTGATAGAGATTCCAGGGTGCTGGATAGATGGGTTAAGAAGGTATACACTTCTGCAGCTTTGACCATTAGGGCCTTAAACTGCCATGTTAAAGTATCAGGAGCATATTATTGGATTGCTTAAACAGAAAATGATGTTGATTTCTGACTGTGCTGAAAATAAAGAATTACAGGATTTAATGCATTCTGCTGAACAAGTTGGAAAACATACTTTGCAATGTGGTTTTGATTCATTAGAGGCATCTTGCAGGGCTGCTGTCACTGGGTATTTACTGAGAAGGCATGCTTGGCTGAAGGAGCAATCTTTGCCAGATCATGTTAAAGCTAAATTACTTGATGCTCCCTTAAACCAAGACCACCTTTTTGGCAACAAAGCAGAAGAAGTACTTAAAAAGATGGAGGAAAAAGCTAAATCTATCCAAATTGTTAAAGATTTCCTGCAAGTACAGCCTCCCAGATTTAGTAGGCATTGGCCCTCTAAGAATTGGTCCTTTCCTGCCTCTTCCAGGCCTTCTCAGTCCAAACTCAGACTCAGCAGAACACTCAGTCTTCAGCCCCAAGGTACTCAAAGGCCTAAGCAGTGGGAGGCTCCCACTTCCAAAGCAGAGAGTAGTAAGACTCGCCCCTATGGTAAACTGTTTCATTTACTTAACTTTAAACCTTCCAAGCCCTGCTCAACTGACTGCTCCTTTAGGGGGAAAGAGTGCCCTGCATGCAAAAAATTGGGAACTCATTACCCAGGACAAATGGGTTTTAAATATAGTTTCCCAAGGATACAGATTCCAATTCCACTCCTTACCAACCCCAAATGGTTGGCCAGATCTGCCCCCAAATCAGTGGGCAGGGTCTCAAAAGCAAGTTCTCTCCCTTTTAAGCATGAGGGCTATTCAACCTGTCCCAGAAGAAGAATGGGGACAAGGTTTTTCTTAAGACTTTTCCTGGTACCCAGAAAAGACTATTCCTGGCATCCTATCCTGGACCTGTCTATCCTAAACACATTTTTGGTATTCCCAAAATTCAAGATGCAAACTCTTCATCAGCTGCTTCTCATGCTATTAAAAATGCCTGGTTGGCAACACTGGATTTAACGGAAGTCTACCTGCACATCCCACTAAGAAAATCTTGCAGCAGATACCTACGCTTCAGAGCAAGCTACATGCGCTATCAGTTCTCTGCATTGCCCTTTGGCTTATCTACTGCGCCCAGGGTATTCACAAAGTGCCTAGCTCCAGTCATTGCATTTTGCAGGCAAAGAAATATTCAAATATACCCATACCTGGACAGTTGTCTAATTCAGGCAGAAAGCCAGGACATACTATTAAATCATCTGGCATTTGTAAAGAAATTGCTAACTTCTCTGGGGTACACCATAAACGAAAAGAAGTCACATCTTGTACCCTGCCAACAAATTGTATTCCTGGGAGCAAGCTTGAATACACCTTCCCAGATGGCCTACCTCATGCCAGAGAAACAAGTTCATTTGACGGCCTACTTCAAACTACTGGCTACAAAGACCCAGCTATCTGCAAGGAAAATACTGCAAGCCCAGGGGTTCATGGCCTCTTGCATTCTAATAATTCCATATGCAAGACTGCATATGAGGAAACTACAATGGTATCTAAAAAGCCTATGGTGTCAACATTCTCAGGATCTAGAATCAATGATTCCTATCATACCTTGTGTAAAGATAGAGTTCCTTTGGTGGGCATAGGCCTGCCACCAAACAAAGGACTGCCATTCACTCTATCTCCTGCCGCCCAAACCCTAACAACAGAAGCATCAGACTATGCATAGGGGGCTCACTTGGCAGGGCAGTGCATTCAGGGCAAATGGAACCCAAATCAAATGCACCTGCATATCAGTCAAAAAGAAATGTTAGCTGTACAGAATGCTCTGACAGCCTTCAAGGACCACATTCTTCCAGGACAATTATTGGTAAAGATGGACAACACCACTGTTATGTGGTACATAGAGAAGCAGGGGGGAACCCACTCATACGCTCTCTACAGACTAGCCATGGCTCTGTGGAACACAACCTTGAGCTACCAGGTGCACCTACAGGCTCAATTCCTGCCAGGAAAGCTAAATACACTGGCAGATGACCTAAGCAGAAATCTCATGGACCCACACGAGTGGAAACTGGAACCAAAGATATTCAATATGTTGAGAAACTAATGGGTGAGCCCAGAGATATACTTGTTTGCCTCCCCTCAGAACTACCATTTGGACAAATTATGCACAAGGACTCCCCACAAACAAGCTTGGAAAGTGGATGCCTTTCCCCCTCTGCCTCTCCTCTTCAAAGTGCTACTAAAGATCAAACAGTACAAACCAAGGACAGTACTGATTGCACCAGACTGGTCACGCCAACACTGGAACCTCCTCTTGCGCTGTGTCACTGCTAGCCCTGTGACACCTGCCTCAGACCCCTGCCCTGCTGTCCCAGCAGGAAGGCCAGATTCTGCACCCACAGTTTCAAACCATGAACCTTGCAGCCTGGCTAATTACCTGATCTCTCCGTTACCATCTCTTAGTAAGCAAGTGATGGATGTCATTCTGAAGGCAAGGAGGCCTAGTACTAGAAAATCCTATGCTGAAAAATGGAAAAGATTCTGTGCCTGGAACCAAACTCAGGGGATTGGCACAGCAGCGCCCAATTTACCTCAGATTCTTCAGTACTTAACTGAGATGCTTCACAAGGGCCTTTCCTTTTCTTACATCAAAATTCACGCCTCAGCTATTTCAGCTCATTACAACACAGAACCACCCTTCTTCTCTCACCCATTGCTGAAGCAGTTCCTCAGAGGGGCCAAAACCTTAAGAGCACCCAGGAGAGCCCCTACTCCAGCCTGGGACTTTAACTTTGTATTGGAAAAGCTCACTTTACTCCCCTTAGAGCCAGCTGCAAATGCAGAGTTGAAATTTCTTTCTTGGAAAACAGCTTTCCTTCTAGCCATCACTTCAGCAAGAAGGGTTGTCTGAATTACAGGCCCTCATGGCAGTGGAGCCTTTTATCAACTTTCATGCAGACAGGGTGTCCCTCAGGACCAATCTCTCCTTTATGCCCAAGGTGGTATACAGTGTGGCCCTTAATTAGTCCATTCATTTGCCAACCTTATTTTCTAATCCACAGAACAAAGGGGAATGAATACTGCACTCCTTGGAAGTGCACAGACAACTTAGATTTTACTTGGACAGGACTAAGCCTCTCAGGAAATCTGAACAGCTGCTGGTTGCATTTGCTGCAGGGGCAGAGAGGAAGGCCATTTCAAAGCAAACCATTTCAAAGTGGATAGGCCATTGCATTCATTTCTGCTATAAGCACCATGGAAAAACCTACCCCACAGGTGATAAGACCACATTCCACCAGGGCTGTATCTCCCTCTGCAACCTTTGTAAGAGGTGTCACTACCAGGGGCATCCTAGAAGCTGCTACCTGGAGTTCTGTACATACCTTCACCAAGCATTACCTCTTGCCAGTTTTTTTCTAAATCCAGAGCTGGCTTTGCCACTGCCATCTTGCAGGGCCTTATAGCTGGTCCTAATGCTATCTAATTACCTCCTCCCATCCTTAGCTTTGGGAATTTACCCAAATGTGATGACTGCAACAGTGAAACATGAAGAACATAGTACAGTTGTGTACACTTACCATAAATGTAGATGTTCGAGTGCATTCACTGTTGCAGTCCTGGTTACCCTCCCTCCAGCCCCCTGACTTCTATTGACTATACCTATTCTTATTTACTATTCTTTAAGCTTTTTGGTATATTTGCTTTTTTGTTGGAGGTGTAACCTTTTATATAATTGCTTCCCATTATGGGGGCACCTGACATCTGGGACAAGAATAAATGAAGTAATGGTGTCGGCTGCATGCTTTATACCCCTGACTACCTGACGTCATGGAAGATGAGACAGCAACCAACGCAGGACCCAAAACTTTGATAATCAGGCCGACTGAGGGCTACCTGCAAGCGGATAACCCAAATGTGATGACTGCAATAGTGAATACACTCGAACATCTACATTTATGGTAAGTGTACTCAACTGTACTTCTTGTAACCAACTGGTCCATTTTTGCTCATCTGTGAACACACATGCACACAGACACATGCACACACAGGCGCACACACGGGGACACGCACACACACACACACACACACACACACACACACACACACACACACACACACACACACACAAACACAAACTTTGGGTCAAATGTCTTGTGAGAAGCTTGGCATAATAAGAATGCAGCATTCAAGCCCAAAGCAGTTTGCAGTATCATAAAGCAAGCAGCTCAGATATTACCAAGACAAGTAGTAGGAATGTTTCTAATGATGATGACTGCAGCATCATAAGGGCATCACAGGAGACAGCATGAAGAATTTCAGAGCAGATGGTCTGAATGTTTACAAGAACAGCAGCCTGAGTGATAGTAACAAAAGTAATTTAGTGGCTACACTAACAGAAAAATGGTTATAGGTGCTTCTTTGAGTTTAATACCTGCAGGCTAAGCAAGGTGTTAACCATCCTGAAAAGTCTATGGCATACTCTGGTAACACTTTACAGAAGTATACTGGTTTGCTTGAAGGCTTAGACTGTTTAACAGGTCCTGTAATAGAGTTCTCCAGAGGTAATCTCTTTTACATGCACCTAGGAGAGTGTCTATTGTACTGAGGGAAAGGACTGAACACGATAGTTATCTTTAGTTGAAAATTGTTTAGCAAGTTGTACCAACTGAATGGGAGAATAACATGGTGACATTTGCCAAGTCAGGCAAATTAAAAATATGCATTGACTTGGAATAAGCAGATAGACAAAAAGCAAACACTGCCTTGCAGACTGCTGATAATGTGGTTTCATGCATGCCATTTGCTAAACACTTTCACATCTGTATGTGAATCAAGGCTTTCGGCAAATCAAGTGGGATGAATATAGCTGAAAGAGGTGCACTTAAAACACTCCGTCCTATACAGAATCCTGAGATTACCTTTCTGTATGTTATCACAGCCAGAGGTATTCCGGAGAGCTCCAACTGAAGTAAATGATGTGATCTGATCTTTGTAGATTATTTGATTGTGTAGGGTTATATCTGAGAAGAGCATGATGTAAGACTGATTAAGTCAGTAGATTGACAGAAGTGTCTAAAACTTAGCAAAGCCAAATGTCAAATCTTTTTCACCTCAAGCATATGTGTTAAGTTCGTGTCTTATCTTGAGGTTATTGGTTGCATTCTGATTTCTGAAGATCTTAAACCAGGTATTGATATGGTCAGTGTTGTAGTCACTATGCAGAAATAGCAAAAATTACTCAGTCTGGAGTAAGACCTGGGAATGTTTTGTCATCTTTCAGACTTCATTCCTAGCATGCCAGGTGTTTTAGCACCATTTAGAAGTCTACTAGAACATGATGTTATGTGGGTCTTGGTCTTCATGGTAATAAAGGTGTAAAATGTTGAAAAGGCTGGTTACAGATGCTCTATTCTTTGAGATTTATGATGTCTGTTAACCAGATTTATTTTATGCTAGTCAGCTGTGTGGTGCATTGCTACTACATAATGGTCAGTTAGCCATACTATTACACGAGGGTCACCCAATTGTATACTGTTTGCAAGTTTTGATTGAGACAATGACAAGTTTATGAACAAACAGAAAAACAAATGTAGACAGTTATCTGTGGCTGTCAAATTTCATGACTATAAGCAGGTCAAAACTGTTACTGTGAATTAGATCACAAACCACTGCAAATTATTTTCAAAAAACCCTGCATAAAACTCCAACTAGACTATAGAGGATACTGTTAAATCTATAAAATTATGATCTCAAAGTTCAGTATAAACCTGGAAATTAAATGTATATAATTGGGTCTATATTAGAACATCGAAGTTTCAAAACTTCGACTTTTCTAATATCGACCCCTATTCAGCGAAAGCTGAAAATATCGAAGCAACAAACATTTTTTTCCTAGGGAAAGAATTTGGTTGTCCGTTTCTGTTGCTTCGGTATTTTCAGCGGTGTGGTGGAAAGTTACGGGTCGGGTTGAGGTAAGTGTGCGATTGAGTGTGAGTTAGGTTAGTTGGGGTTAGGGTGCGGTTAGGTATGTGTGCGATTAGGTGGACGTGAGGGTTAGGGCGCGGGTTAGGTATGTGTGCGATTGGGTGGACGTGATCGTTATGGCGGGGTAGGTGAGTTAGAGTTAGGGCGCGGGTGAGGTGAATGTGCGATAGTGACGGACCTTAGGGTTAGGGTTTGGGTTAAGGCAAGTGGATAGTTAGTGGTGTATGTATAGTTTAGTGTCGGGTTAGGTGTAAGATTTTAGGTGTATGTGTGTGGATTGTTGTTTGTTTGGTGCGCTTGTGTTGTCTGTATGTGTTTTGGAACAGCACATTTTTTTCCCTAGGAAAAAATTCGCTGTTCTGTATGTTCAATGTTTTCAGCTTTCATTGAATAGGGGTCGATATTAGAACATTCGAAGTTTTGAAACTTCGATGTTCTAATGTAGACCCATGTAATTAATACTGTAGAGCTTCTTTGCAGGAAAGTAAGCAGCCGTTCAGTATATGCTCTATGCCAGACAAGAGGCTTATCAAATCCTCCATTAAACAACACTTTCTTTGAAACTGGACTTCCATATGAAACTCTTCTTAATTCTCTAACATCATTGCAGCTAATATCCAGTCAGGTGCTCGTCACCTAATTGCTCTATGACCAGTCAGACGAGTGGATGGGAGATCGTAGGTTTACCCCGGGAATCATCTCTGTGTCACTGCTGGACAGAGGCACAGCAAACTAATGGGTATAGTATTCTCATCCTAAGGGGTGGTGAAAGCCACACACACTCTGGCTAGGCTTATAAATGCCCTAGGGCAGATAGCCTAGTATGAACCTATGAACCTATGAACTCTCCTATACTGTCATCTCTTGTCTGCTCAGTGACTTGCCAGATGTATTTCTTTATATTTGTGCTGTAGCTACAAACACACAAATGTCGTTAGTCATTTGTTATTCTACAGCATCTGCTGTATTTAGTTTTAGCTACTACTGTGCATTTATCTGTTTTTTTTTTTCAGCATCTGCTGTATTTATGTTTATTTTATTTTGCTAACTAGGGTAAAAGGCAAATCCAGTGGACCATTTTCAGATTCAGCCCAGGAGTGTAAATGTACTTGTGTTGTAAAGTTCTGATCTGATCTAGTCATGTTGGGACTTTAGACTATGAATCCTGACTATAACATGTCTCTTTAAATGCATGTAGCTTATAATAGGATGCATGTCATGTGGTCAGAAACTAACAGGCATGCTTTCAGTAAAGGCTTGAATATGGCTGTATCTTGTATGTCAGCCTGTTTATTCCAAGCCAATATATATACACACACACGCACACACATGGTTACCATGTGTTTTGTTGAACTTTGCTTTGGCCAACTGATGCTAGGGGTGGTTGAGATTGTGGAATGTCCAGATAGTTAAAAGTCTGATATTCCCAAGTGCCGTTTTTTCAGAACAGGTGAGTGGGGATTGGGTGGGTGGAGAAAGTGTATGTCTGCGGTTTGGGTGTTAGGGTAAGGATTAAGTAAGGGTATAGGTGTTGTGTATTTACTTGAATGTGTGTGTATTTTATTGTTGGGGTTGGGGTTAGACAAAGGGTTAGATTTTTTTGTTTGCAATGTGCTTTGGTGCGTGTCTGTGTGTGTGTCAAGAGTAGTGGCAGTGTTATGGGCAGGGTGTTTTTTATGGTATGGTATGGTGTGGGGTTAGGGGTTGGGCATACTGCTGAGGTGATGCAGGGAGGTGAAGCGTACGAACCCTAACCCCACACTGCACCTTAAAAAAATAATCCCGTAATACTGCCACTATTTAGACAAGTTGGAGGCTAATGTTATGGGGGCAGTTTAGTGTAAAGATCGGGAAATTAAAGTTGTTTTGCTTTTTTGATATTTAACAAGTTCGATATTTAGGTAATTCGGCCTTATATATGTTCGATCTTATTTTTGTCTGTGCATTTTGTTCAACATTAATTGTGATCATACTTTAGGAAATTATACACACACGCACATATGTATGTGTGTGTGTGTGTGTGTATATATATATATATATATATATATATATATATATAGATATGTATATATATACACACATACATACACACACACACACATACATATGTAATAATATGTGTGTGTGTGTGTGTGTATATATATATATATATATATATATATATATATATATATATATATATATATATATAATGTGTGTGTGTGTGTGTGTGAGCACGTGCTTCAGTGAGCATGAAGAATTCAGTGGTTGTAGGATGGTGGCCTACTGCATGCCGTGTAATAGTTTTTGAAGGTTGCAGAAAGTGGTAGGTGCAACCATCCTACATCCTGGTGCTGAAGCCTTTTATGGATCCTCCCACTAGCGTGATCCTGTCCTCTCCTATGCCTCTTGGGAAGTCATATCATTAGGCACATAATTGAGGGATGTTGGTTCAGAGTGGCATCAACCATATCGGCATTTCACTAGAAGAGCAGTCATTTTTTTCTCTTCAGATATAGCAACATTGGACATCAGAGGGACTATTCTCAGTTCATTCAAACAGATATGACAGTTTTCTGATATTGTCAAAAATAAAGGAGCTTGCGTTAATTTATCCTGTGTTGAGAAGAGTATAAGCTTAGAGGAATCGTCGTCATTTCAGTACCACTGCACCCTTGAAGCAGTTAACTTTCTAGGAGAGACCATCCATCTTGCACACAGGCTGAGCAGGAATCTTCTTTTATCTCATGAGTAATCACTTATTCCATCAACAGCAAGTGTGATTTTCAAGAAGTGGCATCAGCAGGTTTGCAGCATTTTTTTATACTTCATGAAGAAATGACAGATGTCTGAATGTTTTTCCTTTCTCATCCTCTTTCCATAGGGTAGAACAAGGATTTGTTGACCTCAGCCTTGGCCAAAGTGGCTCTGCAGTATTCCTCCTCTTCCTCCGATGACCATGTTTCTTTGCTTCAAAGGTTTAGTGTCAGCTGTATTATTCAATGATGCAAGAAACAGGCATCATTGATTCTCATTGCATTTTTGGTCCAGTGAAACTTACTTTTATTTAGGTTCCCTTGTCTGTCTTGCTGTAAGTGTCTGCTGACTTGTTCGGACATTTGCTGTCTCAAGTTATATTATAGTTCTTCAAATTTCATCTGTCAACAGGTCATTGGACTGTTGGCAAGTGTATCTCCCTTAAAGTTTCTGAGAAAGCCATTCAAAACACGTAATGGCTAAAGAAAAAATGATTTATGTGTGGACAGCAATGCAGGATGTGGAACCCTTTTCTACTTCTACCTTGTGTTCCCACCAGGGCCTGTTGGAACTGCTTGAACCAAGTCACTGTTAACATTTACCTGGTACAGTTTTCAACTTTTACATCAGCTATTACACTGTGGCTACAGTTAGTGTTGAAGGCATTTTTCAGAGGCACCTTCTCTCTGCAGCATCCTGTTAGAGATCTAGTTCCTCCTATAAATGAAATATAAATGAGATATGTTAGAAAAGTTAACTTCACCCTCATTCAAACCAGCAGCTTATGCTTATATTGTATCTTTATTTCTGAATAATTTTTTTCTCTGCCTGTAGGATTTCCAAGATTCAGATTTTGTCAATATCTTCTCCTTATCTGGTGCTCCCATAAAGAGCGTGTTTCCTTGTATACACCCTACATTGCCAAAATCACCAAAAGGCCAATTTTAGGCTGCCTCCTTTCCGATTTTTCTTTACTTAGTATTGTAATCCAGGGGAATAGCTTCTTCACACTATGGATGTTGATAGACAGCTCAGATATTATGCAGACAAAATCAAGAACTTTAGAAAAGATGAACAGTTGTTTGTTTCTTTTGCTAAAGACAGAAGGTAAGAAAGTTGCTAAACATTGTCCTTTGAAAATGACTTCCTAGCTGCAGTGTGTATCGGTTGTGAACAATATAATAGATTTATACTGCACTGTCCTGGAGAACATTTTGGCAAGGTCGTTTGTACGTACACAGCCTGTTTAGCCATCGTTTGTGCAGAGGCCACTTGGTCATCTTTGCCTACATTTGCAAACAGTATATTCTGGACATATCCTGCTGGTGGTCTTTCTTTCTTTGGGGCGAAGGCCATCAAGAGGTTTGAGTTGGGAACTCAATCTTGACTTTTCCTGCATTCAGAGCTTTTCTAACAAAGTCAGCATAATAATGAGTATCAGTAACTTTGTTTTTCTAGAAGTTTAGATGATGTCCAAGTGAGAAAGCTTATCTTGAAAGCAAATCACTTAGCTTACTTTCTACATTTAAATCAAGAAAGAACGCTGTTGTTTTCCAACATCCTGCAAGTGCTAAATTATCATCCCCTAGGCACAGTTTGGAAAAAGTTTGCTACTATTGCCAGTACGTGGGACAGGTGAATATCACATGCCAGTTGTGTTTTGGTAATGAGATGCTTTAATTCTTTGATTACTGCTTAGAAGGTGAACACTCATTTGCTCTTGCTGCCAAAAAAAATAGTTCATTGGAAATCTTATTTGTTCTTTTGTTTTGTAAGCTTACAAAGTTTTGAATTTTAAAAGCTGTCATTTAGCTATCTAGAGTAATGGAGTCCTGCAAAGTAAATGTTTTAGAGCATCCTTCCAACCACGTTTGAAGAACAGGTCTAACCTTGGGCAAAGGGAAAGAACATTGTTCCCTGACAGTTTATCTTTGTAGCTGTCAGACTGTTGTTCAGTAATGCAGTTTGACATCTACAATGTCATTCTTTCAGTTTGAGGAAATGGGAGGAGTGTTGGTTGGTTGGCAGCACTCCACACTCTGTTCATTTGTTGGGGGCAGTTTCACTTCTTTACTTTTTCTCTTTTACTTAGATTGTAAGGGGGTCTGGCACCCCAATCAACTCTCCCACACTTCATCTTTGAAAAATACTATATGCAGGGAGTTAAGGATGGCAGCAGTCCTCATCTTACAAATTGAATTAACAGATGGTCGATCAAATGCATCTGTCTGTCTTTATAGCAGTAATTCTGTCCATCCATCTATCTGCTATCTTTAATGAAAACCATGCCTCCAGTGGTTGTGGTGGAAGAGGGTTCTTAGCAACAATAAACTCTTTTATCAGCTTTTATAAATGAATAGAGTTAACATAAGAAGTTAAAAAAAAAAAAAAAAAAAAACACAAAACGGGGATTCGGAGATGGCTGCCGTTCTGTAAGCACTGTTAATCTACAGCTCTCCAAATACTCAGAGGAAAACTTAACCCAGAGGTTATATTACGACTTATTTAACAATAATTCTTTGAAATAACAACTCTAATTATTGTCCAGAATCACAGAAGAGGTGAACAAACCGGAAAAATCTAGCAGGATTACAACAGAATACCTGAAACTGAAGTGAGTCTCAAACAAAGAAGCCGTGTGCTCAGGACAATCTGCTCATCTACACTTATAATTATATCAAGAATCTCTACTTGTACAAAATGTCAAAAGAAGATAAAAACATGGACACAACAACAACCAAAACTAAACTTTCAAAGCTTCTATCTCCTGAGAAGGATTTAATTTCGAAAAGGCAGAAAAATCACAAAACAACAAGAATCTCTAAAACCAGGAAACAAAAATAAACCAGATCAACTGGCAAACATGGATGATATTAAAGCAGCATTAATACCTATACAAGAAGCTATAAAAGAATTATCTAATCAAGTCCAATCCTTTGGAACTTTCTTTAGCCAAATCCTGGAAAGAATGGATAAATCTGAAGCTAAAATCACTGAGAATGAAGACAAAATAGCCATGCTGACCAAAAAAGCTGATTCACACGAAGCAGATATTCAAGCTATGCAAGCTAAAATTATTGATCTGGAGTCAAGATCCAGAAGAAATAACATAATTATCAGAGGAATGCCGGAAAGTATTCAATATAACGAACTAATCCCATCTATCATACAAATATTTATAACATTATTCAATGACCCTAAAGATGCTCATCAAATAACAATAGAGAGAGCCCACAGAGCCCTGAGGGACTCTCAAGCTTCAAATATCCCAAGACCTGTATATGCCAAAATTCTCAACTTCCAAGATGTTAACAAAACACAGGGGGGCTCATTTATGTGGAACAATATCAGAATTTCCCTGGCCCAAGACTTGCCCCTTAAAATTAGGCAAGCCAGACAATTTTTAGCTCCTTACTGCAAGTTTCTGATTGAAAAGCAGCTAAAATTCCTGATGAAGTATCCAAACTCACTATTATTCTCGGTTGATGGGATTAAATATTCAGTCACAAATAAAAATGAAGAAATCTACCTTTATGAAGGTCTTTAAAAGCATTCCTCCTTCAGAGAAATAATGCCAAGTTCCGATGCAGTCTGCGAGACCTCCGTGGTCCGTTCCAGCATCTACTGCCAGCCGAGGTCATCCTTTCTGTAAATTTGTTGTTTTTCTTGATCTAGGCCGTAGTTTAGGGCTGGTGCGACCTTTTTTTTCTTTTTTTTATTATCTCTAAGCTCCGAGACTGACAGCCGGAAGTCTACAGCATCCACGTCATCCAGTTTTCCCACGAGAGGAACTGAGAGTGGTTCTGATGCCTCGGAAGTCCTGTTGTGAGGTGGCGCATCCGGAAGTCCGTTTGGTATATGGGTCCCCCATCGCGAAACTAAGCAATCGGTTTAGCTGGTCGGAAATCCGAAGGAAAATTTTATTTTATCTGTTTCAAAGAAAGAATGACAAACAAAGTAACTGTACTGCCACAAATGCACCAAACACATGTTCTATAATGTAAATAAGCATTAACATTGTCCCACTAATATCTAGTAAGGTGTTTAAACTGATGATATAGTTAAGTATATACAGTCATAATTTAGTTTTTGTGAGTCTGTAATAGGTTGTTAGACTAACTGATAGGGAACTAATCTATAGTAAGGCAACAAATTACACCAACACAATATAACTAGAATAGATTTTCACTACAGTTAATTATGTTTAATTTTACTTATATACATTACAATTTACCATGCAATTCCACATTTCTATGTCAGACATGATATTTAAAGCTTAAACTTAACAAAACTGCTTATTTAACTACAGATTCACTTATACTAGTAATATGAACACTAATTAATGATAATAATATAATCTTAACCTGATACCTACTGAAATCCATAAATAATTTCAGATGATTAATGGGTTTAATTGTAACTCAACACGTTGAATGGAGCAAGTTTACTTATAATCGGAAGAGAACTTATACTAATAAAAACTGTGTGTTGTTTTTGCTCTTTTTAGTAATAATCGAGTTAACATAATTAGTTAATAATCCTGGTTAGATACACTTGAGATGATGAGTGACATTAAGAATATATTACTCATGCTCACAACTATGGTAGTTCATGAATCTAAAAGGCTGAAGTAGAACTTTTATCTCATTTTTTTTTTTTTTTTTTTTTTTTAACTCCACGCCAGGTTCAAATAAGTGTTTTGGTAAACTGGAAAATCTTCTTTACCATAGAGCCAGTGTTTTGCTAACTAATATTTCTTTAACCATTTTAGAATTCTTATATATTGGACTATTTAATTACCTGGTTTTATGTGTATATACTTATTGAAAGCTGATCTGAGAAATATTTACATTGTTTTTCTTCAGGAATCACTAACATAGTACCAAACTTAATGTATGTTGAATACAATATTTATAATTGTAAGATATTGCCTCAAACCCATCTGAAGCAGTGGTATCTAAGCTCTTTAAAGCATCAGGTGAAAAGAGTAAAGGTGGGTGAAGTTAGGAACTGGGATTTCTTACGTAGTGTGATAAGATCTAAACCTAGAGGGAAGGGTAGGACCACACATAAACGAAGGCTACACAAACCGGATCTATATTTTAAATATCTAGTTATTTTATTAATTTGAGAGTACAGATTAAGTATTATCTCAAAATACTACTTCAGATAAGTTGTATAATTTGATGTTTCTTATGCTGAGCTATAATTGAGACAGATGATAATGTCTATACATTCTTTGAAACCATATAAACAAATACAATAAGTAGAGACGTAGGTGATAAGCAGTGTTTGCTAGGGAATGAGTGGGATAGGCTTTGTACAAATATTTTTAGATTATTCAGGACTAATATGTTTCAGTTACCTTTCATACGTTAACTTGCATGATATATTTTTATTAATGACACAATATATTATAACTTCAATTATGCTAAGGTCCTGGGTATTTCCTGGTCCAGGGGTTTAGTGGATAGGCACTGGAAAGGGACGGGAATTCAAGAATGCTTTCATATCTTACACCTGGTAATTGATCAAAATAATCTATCATATTTTCTCAGATTTCTTGATTACTTACATAAAATAAGCTTTAGTTATGTGGGAAATTGATTCATGGAATATTAAAGGACTCCAGAACATTAAGAAGAGGAAACTGTTTCTTCACTTATTTCTGCAAGCTAAGGCATCCTTTATACTACTTCAGGAAACCCATTTAACCAATGATCAATGGTCCAAAATCAAAAAGAAAAAAATGGATAAGAGAAATAATTGCCTCTGAAGGCAAAACTAATAGTGCAGGAGTTGCAATCATTATTAAAGACCAATTCCAAGACAGAATTATAGAATACAAGATAGACAAAGAAGGTAGATGGTGCTATGTGATTCTTTCTTCTACTGCCTGTGATAAACCCATTATACTTCTCAATTTATATGCACCTTGTTATAATTAGCATTCCTTCTTCGCCTCATTATATCCTATTTTAAATCAGTACAACAACCACTATATAATCATAGGAGGGGACTGGAATGCTTATCAAAATCCTAAACTGGATAAATCAAGTTCACAAAGATCACACAGTAGTCAAGCAGTCTTAACTTTAAGTGAACTTAAATACGATTTTAAATTATATGATCCCTATAAGTATGGTAATACATTTCATAATTCAAATAGTTTTACATTTTACTCAAATTGTTATAAAACGTGGTCAAGAATCAACTTTTTTCTAGTTTCGGAAGCACTAATAAATTTTGAGCCCATGGTATTTATCCAGGCCTGCTACCTTTCAGATCATTCTAAAATTACTCTTAAGTTTTATCAAGGACTCTAGAAATAATGAATCACACAAGGGCTATAATTGGCCCTTAAACCCCAATTTATTAAATAAAAAGGAAATAACTCAGGAAATCCAGGACATTCTTAAATCTCTCTTAGCTAACTTAGTTAAACCGCAATACCCACCTGATATTGAATGGGTGGCAGCTAAAGCACAGATAAGGGGTATCTTTCTCCAAAAAGCCTCTAATTATAAGAAAATCCAACTCGGAGAAGAACAAGTGTTAGAGGCTAAAATTAAAACATTAGTTCAGGAATTATTGGGAAACCATAACATACAAACTGAAACAAAACTATTGAAATGTCAGAAAGACCTTTTCTTGATCCAAAATAATAGATTGTCATTTCATGAAACTAAAATTCTTGCAAAATATGCTAATCATATTCAAACTTCATCAAGAGCTCTAGCAAGAATTATTAACCAATCTAAATCTCCTTCCCAAATTCCGGAATTATACTATAAAAATGAAACTTACACGAAATCTAAGGATATTATTAACACTTTTGAATTGATATACTCTCAAATCTATGGAGAATAAGAAAACATATCTACAAATGGAAATGATTATGATCTCTTACAAAAAATCAACTTCCCAAAAATAGACGAGAATTTGCAGAAAGAGCTAATAAAATCAATATCCATTGAAGAAATAACAATAATTAAAAAACTGAAATAGCACAAAGCTCCTGGCCCGGATGGCCTTACAACAGAGTTTTATAAAACCTTTTTTAGTATTATTGCCCAAATATTGTCGTACATATTCAACTATATAGTCAGTAATAAAAATTAATGATCCACATTTTAATGCATCCAAAACAATTTTTAAACTCCAGGAAAACTCAGATCCTCAGAACCCAGATAACTATAGACCTATACGACTTTTAAACATTGATACTAAAATTCTGACATCTATTTTGGCTAATAGACTGAAGAGAATAACAAACTTAATCATTAGTAATGAGCAGGCTGTTTTTTTTAACTTCTAGGCAAGCCAGTGATAATACTTTAACACTTCACACATTAATCTCTTATGCTAATCAAAAGAATTTAAATATGTACACTCTCATTATAGATGCACAAAAGGTTTTTGATAGTCAATGTAAAATTTCTATTTAAAATTTTACCCTACTTTAATATAACCCAAGAATTCATCCTAACTCTACAAATACTATATAATAACCCTTATACAATTTTACACTTAAATAAAATGTGTTCTAAAAGAATTCAAATCAGAAATAGTACCCGACAAGGATGTCCCTTATCCCCCCTATTATTTAACCTATGTTTAGAACCTTTATTCTTACACATTAAACAAAATGTGTACCATAATGCCCCAGTAATTTATGGTACTAAGATCTCACTGGCAGCTTTTGCGGATGACCTTATTATATATTGCACAACACCGGTCTCAGATACCAAAAAAATACTATCTGCTATTGATGATTTTGCATTAATATCAAACTACAAAATAAACCTTAAAAAAACAATATATTTCCTTTGAAAACCCCGAAACCCTTCTCACTGCTACCATTGATAGGTCAAATAAAATCTGAAGAAAAGATTAAATATTTAGGTATTACTTTCTCTACAGATATCAAGGACTTTTATCTTAATAATGTTAAACAAATGTGGTATCACATTGTATCTGATCTAAAGAGATGGGGAAATCTGAAATTACCACCACTAGCAAATATCTCTATTATAAAAATGAATGTCTTCCCAGACTGTTATACATTTTTAGGTCTACACAGTTGATAATACCCAAGAAGTTTTTTAAACAAATTCACACTGAATTTGCTAAATTTATATGGGAACCAAAGAAAACTAGAATGTCATATGACAATCTGATTATCCTGAAAAATAGAGGTGGTTTAGCCTTACCCAACTTCGAAAACTATTACTTAATCATAAATGCCAATAAAATTTTAAGAATTGCAAGTTATGATACACAAAGCAATAATTGGTCTCCAAACTGGGTAAAACTAAGCTATAAACATACTGAGAACCTGAATATAAATCCTAAATCATTACCCTTTTTAAACAGAGACAATATTAAAATATATGATCTAATGAATTACATCAGAAACTATATAACACTATCCCAAAATATCTTTAAATCATTAAATCTCCTTCAATATATGATGATCCTACAACCTTTTCATAGAAATCCAAACCTGAAAATTAATAATCAACTAATAGAGCTGAAAAGCTTCCCACTTATAATTAACCTAACTCTACAAGACATATACCCATACTTGAATCACTCCACTCATGAACTAAGACAGGAAATGGGTCTTCCCAAATCATACTTATTGATTTTGAGACAGATCATAGAATTGTCCATAAGTTACTTTAAAAACTTAACCATTAGTAAAGAGGATTTAACGAAATGTATGTCAATTTGGCAAGCCCTCTTACAGAGTACTAAATTTATAACATGCACATATAAATTGATAAAAGACATTAAATATCAAGACCACCTTCTCTTATCCAAATATTGAAAAGGAAAATTACCAGCGGTCAAAAAAGTAACATAATAAAAACAATCTCTTTAACTGCAAATTCCATCTCCCTTAAAAAGTTAACATTTACCCAACTCATGATATATAATAATGCCTACTATGCACGTTTTAGCTTACATAAATTTAACCCAAAAAATTCTCCTAAATGCCCATATTGTAAAGATGAAACGGCGGACCTCTTACATATGTTCTGGAGCTGTAAATGCATATATAACTGTGGAATTCCATAAAACTACAACTACAGATGATGGGTTACCAAAACTCAACACTGACTTGGGAATTTATGATATTGCATATCCCTCCAAATGACTTGTCTAGATCCCAAATGACTATACTTATCAATATTTTTTTTTACTAATGAAGCTTTACATAGCTACTAACTGGATGTCACCATCTCAAACCTCATGGGAGAACTTTAGGACCTTAGCGATAAAACACATCTTAGCCCACAAGTACGTAATTAATGATCAAAACAAAAATCCCTGTAATTTGAAACTATGGGAACAAATCTTCAATATTATACTGTCTTAAAACATGGAATCTGAAATACTCCTTTGTTATACATATTATAAAGTATAATTCTACTTGGAACCATATTATTAGAAGATATTTTTCCTGGAGAAATAAGGTGTATTTGTACAATTATGGAAAATATGGAAGCATTCATGTAAATAGTGTATATATGTTATTAGAATGTTGTTAGAAACTTTGGAAACCACCTGTGTATTTCACTGTCAAATATTTTGTATAAATAAGGAGAAAAACAATAAAGAACTATTATTGAAAAAAAAAAAAAAAAAACGGGCTACTAAGTAGCAGATGGCTCTGTGCTGACATATCTGTGTCACTACTCTTCAGGGCCTGCACTTACACAAGGTGCAGTGTTCTCCTTTATAGCTCAGTTTTACATTGCAGTGTAGGTTTGTAGTTTCTTTACTGCTACTTCCAGAATATTTGTGTTTTTTTCATGTTTTACATTGGTAGCATAAGCAGTTTGAGTTGTTAAGATTTGTGAAGTTTAGTGACTTACCCCATTCCATTGGTTATTTTACCAAGTCTTATTGTTTAGCAGTGCAGTACCTCATTTCATCTCCACCCCAAATTACACTTGTTACTTTTAGAAGGCAGAAGGCTGTGAAGTGAGCTTAACCAGTGGGGGTATCTTCCTCATGTTTCTTAATATCTGTAGGGAGGGAGACTCGGTACCCATGTTTGTGTTATTCACACACACACACACACACACACACACACACACACACACACACACACACACACACACACACACACACACACACACACTTCCCTTGTCATCCAGGAGTGTTTATATCTGGTTTAGGGATTGCACTGACTGCTGTTGCCCACAGCTCTAACCTGTTGTTCAGTCTGTGCAACTTTCCCATGCAGTTACTGCAATTAAGTGCTTGCATTTAATGTTAAATGGAAAGCCTATTCCTAGGCCTACCAAGCCTATGAAATGTCTGTGGGTGTCAGATACTGAAACCTGAACCATAATTGGCTTTGTCAGTTGTGTATTAGGTATTCTGCCATCAGTTTCTGAGACACTTATCTCTGCTGTCAGTGGCATATATGGGAACTCTTACTGTCTGTGACTCTTAGATTCTGGTACATTTTGATGACTTAAGATTTGTGGCCAGAAAGTCAGGATTATGCAGTTAACACTAGTTGCTTTGTGTTTTAGTTACCGGCAGCTGTTAACTTCTATGTCATTGTTTTTAAAGATGTTTAAGTCAGAAAGAAAATAACATGCACAGGAGAGTAGTCAAATTTGTACCATGTATGCCGTGGCATACATGTTTGGAATAATTTGTTTATTTTGTGCAAATAATTGTTAGAAAGCAAATTTAAGAAAGAAGGGGCTAAATCTGGCATGCTGTTTGTTTTATTAAATGATATATTTTTCTTAATCGGCATTTTCCCCTTAAGCTCGTTAGTGTTAGTAGCTCACTGGGTAGCACACCTGCGTTTGGTGCTTGAAGATCATAAGGATGATGTTCATCGTGTTTCACTGTTGCAGTCATTACACTAGGGTTATCCTGCTGACAGGCTACCCACAGTCGGCCTGAATTCCAAAGTCCTGGTCCAGCGTTGGTTGCTGTCACCTCTTCCCCAACGTCAGTGTGCCAGGGGTATAAAAGATTCAGCCGACGCCATTTTCTTCAGTCTTTCTTGCCGTGCGGTGCCCAAAGCAAAAGCAGTTCGCAAGTGCCGGTCGACCGACTCCTGAGATTTTCGAAATTGAATTTCAGATCCGAAGTCTTCAATAAAGCTAAGTACCCCCTTGGGGAAACTTTTTTCTTGCTCCGGACCGATGTCAGAAAAAGTTAACAATTGTATTTCTTGTGGGAAGCAAATACCTCATAAGGATTTTCATTCTTACTGTATTCCTTGCCTAGGCCCTGACCACGACGTTGCTAGTTGTCGGTTTTGTGCTAGATTTAACCAACGCGCAATTAAGCGTCGGTACAATTTTGCTTTTCATTATTTTGGCAGAAGGTTTAACTATATAATGCCGTCGGAACAACCGACAACCGGAATTTATAAAAACCGCAAGGATAAAGACAAGGACAAGCATCCGAGGTCCAAAACTGATGACGAAGCCTCTTCTAGGCCAGTCGCCGGTTCGCCGGTGCTCAGTGAGGTGCTTTCACAGCCCCTGACTCCTGCTACCTCAGAGCCACAGGTCGCCTCTGACTCCCACGTGGAGACAACTAGGCCTCTGGATACTCAAGGTATTGGCCCTTCAGAAATTAATCCCTCAGATGGGTCCGGAGCCACTGAGCAGGCATCGGCTTCTGAGGGTGTCTTCAGACCTACACAACTTTATATAAAGCCTACTTCAGCATCCAAGACAAAGTCTTAAACAGTTTTAAAGACAAGGAAACAAGTACAGCATTCTCCAGGACAGACTTCTATGCCTAGGAAACAGATGCTCAAAATGGCCGAAGACTTAATTACTTTGATCAGGGGTTCCCATCCCCCTCCTGATAAGAGTCCTAGGCAAGACACTGAATATGATTCCTCTGATCAGGTTTCCATTTCCTCTGATTCCTCTTCAGAACAGAAATGTTCTGTTCCTCCCTATGAGGATTCTGATGCTGAAGATTCCATTCCTTCAGCTTCTCCTCCTGAAGACTAGTCTTTTGGTGAAACCCTGCATACCATGAGGGAGCATTTCCACTGGGAGAGCCAAGATTATTCCGATTCTAAGAAAAGGCTTAGAGACTTTCTTTTACTTCCTCAGCACAGACCTCTTGCAATTCCCCCTGTTCTAGACATGACATAGTAGATGATGTATTTTCAGAGTCCGGCCTGTCTCCAGACTCTTTACCTCCTGCTCCTGTTAAGCCAGACAGATACTACAGGGTTCCAAACTCCCATAAATTTCTTTATAAAAACCCTGCTGCTGACCCAGAAACTATTTCACAGGGTCCCAAAGGGGTCAAGGCTGCTACTGCTAAAAACCCTGTCCCCTCAAATAGAGATTCTAGGGCTCCGGACAGATGGGGGAAAAAAATTTACACTTCTGCTACCTTGGCTGTAAGGGCTTTAAATTGTCAATTTTATATGCTCAAATATCAGCAATACTTAATGTCTTTGTTAAAACAAAAAATGTTGACTACTTCGGAATGTTCTGAGAACAAAGATTTGCAGGATTTATTGCATGCAGCTGAACAAGTGGGAAAACATACTTTGCAATGTGGCTATGATTCACTGGAGGCCTCGTGTAGGGCCACTGTCATAGGTTCTGTTATTAGAAGGCATGCTTAGTTAAAGGAACATTATCTGCCTGATCATGTTAAAGCAAAATTATTGGATGCTCCATTACAGCATGATACTTTGTTTGGTGTTAAGGCAGAAGAGGTGTTGAAGAAAATGGAGGATAAAGCTAAATCTATGCAGACAGTAAAGGATTTCTTACAGGTACAGCCACCCAGATTTAGCAGGAACTGGCGCTCTAAGAATTGGTCCTTTCCAGTGTCAGACAGACCACAAAGAGGCAGATTCAGACGCCCTAGAGGCAGGCAACAGCCCTAGGGCTCATACAGGCCCAAACAATGGGGTGCTTCTACCTCCAAAAGAGGAGAAGACAAGTCACAGCCGTATAGAAAACAGTCCCAATGACTTCCCTCTGCCAATGCCAAGCACTTAGTTTTTGGCAGCACCCTTAGGGGGAAAGCTAGCACTTTTTTCACAAAACTGGCACATGATCACCCAGGACAAATGGGTCTTAAATATAGTCTCACAGGGCTACAGGTTCCACTTTCACACCCTTCCAAAGGCAAAAGGTATGCCAGACCTGCCACACAATCAATGGGCAGAGGCACAAAAACAAGTTTCATCTCTCATGGACATGAGGGCTATTCAGCCAGTGTCACAACAAGAGCATGGACAAGAATTTTACTCAAGACTTTTCTTAGTACCAAGAAAGGACAAAGCCTGGAGACCAGTTCTGGACCTGTCTATTCTAAATACTTTTCTGGACGTCCCAAAATTAAAAATGTTGACTCTACAGCAGCTTCTGCCCATGCTGGACAAGAAGGATTGGCTGGTAACTTTGGACCCCAAAGAGGCATACCTGCATGTCCCAATCAGACATTCTTGCAGAAGATACCTCAGATTCATAGCTGGCTCATTGCACTACCAATTCTCTGCACTGCCCTTTGGCTTATCTACTGCACCCAGGGTCTTCACAAAATGGGTCTTAAATATAGTCTCACAGGGCTACAGGTTCCACTTTCACACCCTTCCAAAGGCAAAAGGTATGCCAGACCTGCCACACAATCAATGGGCAGAGGCACAAAAACAAGTTTCATCTCTCATGGACATGAGGGCTATTCAGCCAGTGTCACAACAAGAGCAGGGACAAGGATTTTACTCAAGACTTTTCTTAGTACCAAGAAAGGACAAAGCCTGGAGACCAATTCTGGACCTGTCTATTCTAAATACTTTTCTGGACGTCCCAAAATTAAAAATGTTGACTCTACAGCAGCTTCTGCCCATGCTGGACAAGAAGGATTGGCTGGTAACTTTGGACCCCAAAGAGGCATACCTGCATGGCCCAATCAGACAATCTTGAAGAAGATACCTCAGATTCATAGCTGGCTCAATGCACTACCAATTCCCTGCACTGCCCTTTGGCTTATCTACTGCGCCCAGGGTCTTCACAAAATGCCTGGCACCAGTAATTGCATTTTGCAGACAAAGAGGAATTCAAATATATCCCTACTTGGACGACTGCCTTATTCAAGCAGAGACCAAGGATATTCTACTACTGCATCTGGCGTTTGTAAAAAGATTACTAATTTGCCTAGGGTACACAATAAACAAAAAGAAATTAAACCTAGTACCCTCTCAAGAGATAAAATTCCTGGGTGCAAGCTTAAACACAACTGCCCAGATGGCTTATCTCATGCCAGACAAACAAAAGCAACTGACTTCTTACTTCGGAAACATAGCAGCAAAGACCCAGTTATCTGCAATAAAAATTCTGCAGGCTCTGGGCTACATGGCATCCTGCATTCTACTAATTCTATATGCAAGACTGCATATGAGGAAACTACAATGGTATCTAAAAAGTGTTTGGACTCAACATTGCCACAGTCTGGAAACAGTAATTACTCTCATTCCCTGCCTATAACAGGTGTTTCAATGGTGGGCACAGGCCTGTCACCACAACAAGGGACAGCCATTCAATTTACCCACTGCCAGGCAGACACTAACAACAGATGCATCAGATTAAGCCTGGGGGGGGGGGGCGCACATGGCAGGAAAATGTATTCAGAGCACATGGCCCGCAAGCCAAATGCATCTTCATATCAATCAAAAAGAGATGCTAGCTGTACAAAATGCCCTGACAGCCTTCAAGGATTTACTCCATCCAGGACAACTGCTGATAAAGACGGACAATACTACAGTCATGTGGTACATAAACAAGCAAGGGGGCACACATTCCTACCCCCTCTGCAGACAAGCCATGACTTTGTGGAACACAGCATTGACTTATCAAGTACACCTGCAAGCACAATTCCTGCCAGGAAGGACAAATACCCTGGCAGACGAACTAAGCAGAAACCTCATGGATCCTCACGAGTGGAAACTAGATCCACAAATCTTCAGCATGATAACAGGGAAATGGGGATGCCCAGACATAGATCTATTCGCCTCCCCTCACAACTGCCAGCTACAGAGATTCTGCACTCGGACTTATCACAAACAAGCATGGAAAGTGGACGCCCTTTCATTCAGCTGGAAAGTCCTTACAGTATATGCCTTCCCTTCTCTGCCTCTCCTCCCCAAGGTACTCCTAAAGGTCAGACAAGAGAAGCCAAAAATGATACTGATTGCCCCAGATTGGCTACGCCAGCACTGGTACCCAATCCTAAAGCGCTTGTCTCAAGGCCCAGCGTGGACATTACCTCTAATTCCTCATTTGCTGACCCAACAGAACAATCAGATCCTACACAGCCAACTCAGAACCCTAAATCTGGCTGCATGGCGGATAATGTAACCATTCAGAACACATCTCTCTCTAAAGCAGTTATGGATGTTATTTTGGAGGCCAGGAGGCCCAGCACCAGAAAATCTTATGCAGAAAAATGGAAGAGATCCTGTGCTTGGAACCAGGCGCAGGGAATATTCCTCAGATTTTGCAATACCTAACTGAGGTGCTGGACAAAGGCCTATCCTTCTCATCACTTAAGATACATGCCTGTGCCATTTCAGCTCATTACAATACGGACCCACTTATTTTTTCTCATCCACTGCTAAGACAGTATCTCAGAGGGCCAAAAACATAAGACTCCCAAAGAGAGCTCCAATACCTGCACGGGACCTCAATTTTGTCTTGGAAAAGCTCACACTGCCTCCTTTTGAGCCAACCAGTACAGCGGAGATAAAATACTTATCATGGAAAACAGCTCTTCTCCTAGCAGTTACTTCAGCAAGAAGAGTCTCAGAGTTGCAGGCACTAATGGCTGTGGAACCTTTTATTATTTTCCATCAGGACAGGGTTTCTCTAAGGACAAACCCGACATTTATGTAGTGTCCAGTGTGGCTCTTAACCAAACCATACATTTGCCTACCTTGTATCCAAACCCACAGAATAAGGAGAGACTTCTGCATTCTTTGGACATACACAGACAGCTATGCTTTTAGTTGGACAAAACTAAAGCTTTCAGAAAGACTGAACAACTCTTAGTGGCATATGCTTTAGGTTCGCAAAGAAAAGCTATCTCTAAGCAGACTATTTCAAAATGGATAGGCCACTGCATTCATTTCTGCTTTTCACAACATGGCAAATCAGTGCCCAAGGGCATTAGGCCACATTCTACCAGAGCTGCAGCCACATCAGCCGCCTTCCTCAGAGGAGTACCAACCAAAGACATTTTGGAGGCTGCAACCTGGACTTCAGTGCACACTTTTACAAAGCACTACAGTTTACCTCTTTACTCTAAATCCAGAGCAGACTTTGCCACTGCAGTTCTGCAGGGCCTCATAGCCACTCCTAGTTCTATTTAGGCCCAGCCACCCAACCTCAGCTTTGGGATTCAACCCAAGTGTAATGACTGTAACATTGAAACATGATGAACATAGTACAGTTGTGTACCTACCATAAATGTAGGTGTTCGAGTGTATTCACTGTTGCAGTCCAGGTTACCCTCCCACCATCCCCCTTTTTACATTGCTGGGACTTATCTGTACCTCTCTATTCTGTACAACCTATGTGGTGTATTCGCTTGTAGATGAAGGTTATGTGCATGCTTTTTTATGATCATAATATTTTTAGCCTACCCTTTTGGGGGCACCTGACATCTGGGGCAAGAAAAACTGAGGAAAATGGCGTCGGCTGCATCTTTTATACCCCTGGCACACTGACGTCAGGGAAGAGGCGACATCAACCGACGCCAGACCAGGAGTTTGGAATTCAGGCCGACTGCGGGTAGCCTGCCAGCAGGATAACCCTGGTGTAATGACTGCAACAGTGAATACACTCGAACATCTACATTTATGGTAGGTACACAACTGTACTTTATTTTATTTCCACTTCAGATAACTGGATTTAATTTTCCATTACTAACACTACAGTGCAGAATTTGGGGGTGTTGCACTCCTGAGTGCGCCGTTCCTTAGATGAGATGTTAAACGGAGGTCCCATCTGCCTGAGTCAGTGGTAACTCAGGTGGCTGTAAAAGATCCCGTCGTACTTTCAAAAAGAATAGGGTAGTTCAGTAGTGACCACCTCAGGTCTCCTATATAGAGGTCACTGGCTTAGCAGGACCAGCTGGACAAGGAAAAGATAAATAAATAAAATCATCTCCAGTGTTCTTTTTTTTTTTAATCACCACTGAAAAGGAATGCTGTCCAGAAATGTTGCGGATGGAGTGGGAGAGTCATACTTAGAAAACAGAAAAGTGGCTACATTCTTAAGGTAAGTTTCTACTTGGAGAAATCTCTGGCTATTCTGCTTTTCAACCATTTTGACAGTTCTGATTTTAGTACTATGTGTTCAGGAAAATTGTTTTTGATCCACATGGTATTACTGTTTGAAGGCTTCATATTGTAAAACAAATCTGTTATTTCCAGCTTATTTATAGTTTCCAGCTATGGCTGTGGAAGTGCAAGACCTTTCTGATTACTTATCCCTTTGCACATGTTGAACAAGAAGCTAGGTAAAGGAATTTAAGGTCACTCTGTGCCTGTTTCTGTAACAGGCTCCTTTTGTTAAATCTACAAACTTGGGAGAATTGTTGCACCTAACTGCTACCTGGACTTGAAGTGGCTGAAGTTATTGCATGGGCATGCATAATATGTATTTTTTATCACTGTCTGTCTCTCCCTAAGAACTGTTAGGCCACATTTCCATTTTTACTTCCTTCCTCCTGGCATTTGAAAGGGGGATGCAAGAGCCAAGGAAAGTGGCATAATCATGAGAAAGTTCATGAGATTTGTGGTGATTTTTACAGTCTCCTTGTAGGCATTTGGCATGGTGCAGTGCTTAGTTGTACTGAACTTCTGAGTGTATGCTTCTGCACTCCCATTATATGTGGCTGGTGTCCTTCCATTGGTAACAATTGAAAATGTTAGGACTCACAGTGCTGTACCCCAAAATGTGGAGGTTGAATGACTGATCCAGACATATAAACTAAGTTTGAAATTGCCATTTCTTGGAATATCCCTTTTATTCTGAGGTATGTCACACTGAGTTGATGTACAGAAGTTCTTGGAGGTTGCCTCCTACACCAGGGATTGCGGGACGAAAAAAAAAAAAGTTTAAAGCAGAAGAGAAATGGTTAATATTCTCTGTTTGCTCTTCTCTGTTTTCTGTGCTTTTAAGCATTTTGGAATGCAGCATTGCAAGTCCCAGGATTCGCTTGCATTGTGTTGTGCTGGCTTGCACCCCCAAATTCCTGTGCATTGGAACACACCGACTTTCTCAGAGGTGATACTTGCATGACAAGACTTGATTGCCTACCCCTGGATAGGTAAGCTGACATCAGCTTTTCAGTCCTACTCTTCCGTGGCTGGATCCTCAGACAGACTGCAAATCAAATCTGGGTTATCTTGACCTTAATTGTCCCTTCGTCCTTGTACTCCATGAGGTGACGGCTATAATTAGAAGCAGAATTTAATTTTGTTGGCATCTGAATGTTTAGAAATGTGTATATTGGATACATTCATAGTAGACATCTACAGGAGAGTAGTTTAAAAAACACAGGTGGTAAAAGTCAGCTATTTGTATTTGAAGCTTTAATGTGTTTTTATATTTTAGTTTATAGCAAATCTGTTTTCATAAGGTCAACAAATTATAATTCCTTCTTTTTGCTTAAATTCTTCCACTGAGGTGTTACATACTTTCTAACTCAGAATGAACACATTCTGAAATAGTTAAGGTTGGTTAGACTGAAACTTGATTTTGTTGAACCTTGCTTAAAGATGTAAACTTCTCAAAAATGTTCTGACCTTTGACTTCCATTTATTTAATGGGATGTGGATAGCAAAGCTCCCACCACCAAAAGATGTGTGTGTGTATTTGGTGAAATGAAATTTCATTTTGTAAACTTAACTGTTTCAAAGTTTATTTCATAACCTGGGATCCTGTAGTACCCCCACTTTGGGATGTAAATGTTGTCCCTGCTGGCAAGGTGGTGTAGAGGGGTCATTTCTTTTGGCAGTGTAGTTGACCTAGCTTACATTATCAGCCCTGCCATTGGAGGCCTGCCATTTCCAGAGGTGTGGAGAAAAGGAACAGTTGTCTGTCTGACCGCTTCCACTGGAAGGCAGATAAGAAGTGTCCTACTAGCCAGGTATAGTGCTGGTGCTAGCTATGCCTTCATCTTGCATGCACAGGTTAAAGTGGAATAACCGAAGGGAATGCCTACAAAGGAGTAGGTGCTTCCTGCCACTTTAGTATCTTGGATGTCAGGGACGTCAGAAATACTTAGCTGTAAGTTGTTGTTGTTGTGTCTTTCGGCTTTTCCCGGTTAGGGGTCGCCACAACGGAACTCCGGTCCGCTAATGATTGGCAGTAGATTTTTACGTGCCGAGTTGCCAGCTCTGACGCACAACCTTCAACGAAGGTACGCCCATTCACGCATGTCTCCACACAGAAGACGCTCTAGGTGAGAATCGAACAGGACAACATCTTACTGTGAGGCGACAACGCAAATACTTAGCTGTAAGTAAATAACACATTTTAAACTCTATGTATTGTAAGGGCCTGTATATTCCATTTCACTCATTTGGACAATACAATAAATGCAGATTCATAGGCATGCAGAAGCACACACATGTACATACACATGTAGTGTGTGTGTGCGTGTGTGTGTGTGTGTGTGTGTATATATATATATATATATATTATTTACACACACATACATATATGTGTGTGTGTATGTATGTACATATATATATATATATATATATATATATATATATATGTGTGTGTGTGTTTCTTTGAGAGTCCGTATTACCACATGAAAACACAAAGCTTCAAATGCGTAGTACTTAAAACTGTTCATAACTGAAGTAATTGAACAACCCTCCCGAAAACATCAAAAAGCAGGAGACTGTTTTTTTTTTTCAGGGTAGGAAGCCTTCCTGAAACCACCCCCATACCCTCTGCAGCTTAATTATTCCAGCTGTGCGATTGCACTATAGCGTGGAAGGGGTGAATTGCCACTCTCCACTATACTGCAGTCTCGCACTTGAAAAGAGTGACATTTTGCTATCTTTCCTTATGTAATCACTTTTGCGGGTCTTTTCACTGTTCAAACAAGTGAGAGTTCAGACAAATACATGACAGCAGTGTGTGTGTGTGTGTGTGTGTGTGTGTGTGTGTGTGTGTGTGTGTGTGTGTGTGTGTGTGTGTGTGTGCATGCATGCATGCATGTACTTGTGTGTGTGTGCGTGCATATGTGTGTGCGCGTGCATGTGTGTGTGCATGCATGAGTGTGTGTGTGTGTGTGTGTGTGTGTGTGTGTGTGTGCGCATGCACGCGTGTGTGTGTGCGTGCTCATGCGTGGATGTTAAACCGTGGTGTGCTTGTGTCATTATTCCATACTGTCATTCAAAGAGCTCAGCAGCATGTAAGTTCCTAAACCTTTAGAAGGAACAGTTTTAGATAAATAAATTTGAGTAGTGGGACTAGCACTAGAAATTATTATTTTGATGTTTTGCAACTTCCTCCTTTAACACCTGTTTATTTACAGAACACAGACCTGTAAGAAAGAGACTCATTACATAGAATTGCAGAAAATTTGTGAAAACTGCAGAAAAAAATAACCGAAAATTTAAGTATGCTGCTGGAAAAAAATGGTTCAAGTAAACCTCTCTTTCAAAAAGCAAATGTGTCATGACTTGAAGTATAGATTTCCTTTATTGTAGCCACATGCTTGGTACGATGCAAATATAATGATGCAGTTTTAAAGATTAAAGTTAGGGTACAGTTTTGAATAACAGTTTCATCAGCCTTACATACAATTACATGAAAATAAAAACTTTCCTTATACACATCCATTAGAGGTAGAATATTTGTGTGACTGTTTTTTTTTTGGAATTTTACTTGTCCTGCTTCTGTCTGTGTTTTCAGCAAGATGATCTTACTTCTGGCTTCCTTCAGTATCCCAGAGACATGCTGATGCATGATTTGGTGTTGCTTTAAAAGTTGCCTTTAGAGTGTGTGTGTGTGTGTGTGTGTGTGTGTGTGTGTGTGTGTGTGTGTGTGTGTGTGTGTGTGTGTTGGCATCCTACCCATGCTAGCATGGTCTCTTTCCTCTTCTGCAACCCTGAATAGGGTAACAGACGTTTAGGAAAAGGAATGACTAAGCCATTGATACTGCTTGCATATTAGTATTTGTTGTAAGTCTTGACTGCAACATTGTGTCTGTTGTTTTATTTTTATAATTAAAAAAATGCAACTCATTTTTTGATTCAGGAATGCAGCTGTGTACCATTACTTATTAGGAAGTAGAGCACTCCTGACTCAAAATTTAAAAAAAAGTAACCCTACAGTTAATTTCTGTATGGTAAACTTACATTAAAAAGCATTCAATTGCATTTTGAACCACTTGTTTAAGGGCAGATATAGTTGTATTTAGCTGTAAATGAGTATTGTAGTTTCAGATGCATGGTTGTTTTAAAGTAATGCATTTAGTGCTTAAATCGATGTGGTTTTCCATATTATGTGTACTGGAATTTTAACACCCCTCCCTCCCCCTTTAATTTGCAGCACTTCATGATTGTGTGCTAATCTAACTCAACAGAACTGACTCTAGATAAATATTAATAAACTTAGTTACATGTGCCATAGGTAGTTAACAGTTGTGATTTCTATCTTTTTTTATCTCTTTTAGTACTGACACATTTAAACTGAGCACTTTCTAGTCTCTAAAAAATGTGTGTATATTATGTATGTAAAAGAGCACTCAAATATTACTAAATAAAATTCAAGCCTGATAGTTCACTTAAGGTTAAGATATCATGAGCGAGAAGTAGGAGAGAATGACTGTCAAAGGTTTTCCTAAGATCTAGAAAAATAGGTCCAGAAAGTTTACCTTGCTCCATGTTGGAGAATATTTGATGGTGGTGCTTTAGTCAGGGAGGAGGCTATGTCCTCTTGCTGAGTGCTGGTCACAAGAATCATAGTGAGGGGACAAGGGCTGGAGCAAGGGAGAAGGTATTGGCTGAGGTAGGGAAGATTACTTGGGTAAAGGTATGACAAAGGCACTTTCATTAACTGTGGGGAAGAATACTGGTACTGACAGTTAAGTTAAAGGCATTGGGTTTGCACAGAACTTTGCGGGCAAGTCTAACATATCAGGGTGAATGGAATGGAACATGACTTTTGAGTATTGTGGGCCAAATTTCTAGACTTTTACAATTCTTAAAGGCTTAAAATGTACATAGAAAATCATAAACTGTATAAAACAACTGGGCCATGTGGCCATTTACTCCTTGACCGTACCCACCTTCAGACTTCGCTTCACTTTTTCTTTGAGAGAGGCCATTTATGCATGGGGTGAATTTGTGAATACCCATATAGTTATCTAACTCTTTTCTAAAGGAAGATAGTGTGTCAGATGCTTAGTCTGGAGTGGTAGTTTGTTCCAAAGAACGGATAATTTTTGTATGATGAATATCTCTCTCCACTGTGATTTGTTTATTTCCTGAAACATGTGCAGAGTTTTGGTCCTGGTATTCACTGGACTGTTTTGATTTGTGAAGATATAAGAGGATGTGCTTCTTGTTTCACTGTTGCAGTCATTACATTTGAGTAATCTGCTGGCAGGTTGCCCTCAGTCGGCCTGAATTCCAAAGTCTTGGGTCATGCGTCGGTTTCTGTCTTTTCTTCCATGACGTCAGGTCGTCTAGGGAATAAAACATGCAGCTGACGCCATTTTCTTTAGTCTTTCTTGCCGCACGGTGCCCGAAGCAGAAGCATTTCGCAAGTGCCGGTCGGCCGCCTACTGAAATATTCGAGTTTGAGTTTCGGAACCGAAGTCTTCACTAAAGCTAAGTACCCTGTTGGGGAAACTTTTTTTCTTGCTTTTTACCGGTGTCAGAAAAAGTTAATAATTGTATTACTTGTGGGAAGCAAATACCTCATAAGGATTTCCATTTATACTGTATTCCTTGCCTAGACCCTGACCACAACGTGCCTGGTTTGTCGGTTTTGTGCTAGATTTAACCAACCCACTATTAAGCGTCGGTATATTTTTGCATCTAAGTATTTTGGAAACAGATTTAACTACCCAGAAATGTCGGATAGCAATCAGACTACCAGATTACATAAAAAACGCAAAATTAAGGACAGAGAAAGGCAGTCGAGATCCAAAACCAACGACAAAGCTTCTCCTAAGCCAGTCGCCGGTTCGCCGGTACTCAGTGAGGTGCTTTCGCAGCCCCTGATACCCGCTACCTTCGAGTTGCAGGCTTCTACCGACACCCATGTGGAGTCCGGCATGCCACAAGATACTTAAGGTATTGGACCAACGGATGTATCACCCTGGGATGGGTCCAGAGCCGCTGAGCAGGCACCGGCTTCTGAGGGTCTATTCAGACCTCAACATTTATATATCAAACCGACGAAAGCTGCAAAACCAAAGGCAAAGACATCTTCTAAAACTAAAAAAACGATGCCTGAGCCATGAGCACTGGCCTCTATGCCTAAAAAACAGATGATCAAAATGGCTGAAGACCTTATTACCTTGATCAGGGGTACCCATCTCCCTCCAGATAAGAGGCCTAGGCAAGACACTGATTTTGAATCTTCAGATCAGGTTTCTATCTCTTCTGATTCCTCTTCTGATCAGGAATTATCTTTACCTCCCTATGAGGATTCTGATGCTGAGGAGTCTATTCCATCTGCATCTCCTCCTGAGGATTATTCATTTGGAGAAACCTTGCATACTTTAAGGGAGCATTTTCACTGGGAGAGTCAAGACTTCTCAGAATCAAAAAAGAGGGTCAGGGATTTCCTTCTTCTCCCTCAGCACAAGCCTTTAGCCATTCCCCCTGTTTTAGACATTGTGGATGATGTGTTTTCGGAGTCAAGGCTGACCCCTGACTCCTTACCTCCGGCTCCCAGTAAGCCTGACAGATATTACAGGGTCCCTGACTCTCGTACATTTCTATTTAGAAACCCTACTGCTGATCCTGAAGGTCCAAAGGGAGTTAAGGCCTCAACAGCAAAAAACCCTACCCCCTCCAACAGAGATTCTAGGACACTGGACAGATGGGGAAAAAAGGTTTATACATCTGCAACCTTGGCAATCGGGGCCTTAAACTGTCAATTTCATATGCTTAAGTACCAACAACATGTTATGGGATTGCTGAAACAGAAAATGATGTTGATTTCAGAATGTGTAGAAAATAAGGAATTGCTGGAATTATTGCATGCAGCTGAACAAGTTAGAAAGCATACTTTGCAATGTGGTTTTGATTCTTTAGAGGCCTCCTGCAGGGCCGTAGTTACTGGATCTGTGGTTAGGAGGCATGCCTGGTTAAAGGAGCAAAATTTGCCTGATCATGTTAAAGCTAAATTGCTAGATGCACCTTTACAACATGATTCTCTGTTTGGTATTAAGGCAGAAGAGGTTTTAAAGAAAATGGAAGACAAAGCTAAGTCTATGCAAACTGTTAAAGATTTCTTACAAGTGCAGTCACCTAGATTCAGTAGACACTGGCCTACAAAAAATTGGCCCTTTCTTGTGTCAGACAGAGCTCAAAGGGGCAAATCCAGATGCCCTAAGGGTATAAGGTACCAGGCTCAAGACTCATACAGGTCAAAGCAATGGGGCGCATCCACCTCCAAATCTGGAGGAGATAAAGCGCAAACCTACAGAAAGCAATCCCAATGACTTCCCTCTGCTTACACCAAGCACTTATCTTTTGGCAGCACCCATAGGGGGAAAATTAGCACTTTTTGCTCAAAATTGGCAGTTAATAACCCAGGACAAGTGGGTACTAAACATCCTATCACAGGGATACAGATACCATTTCCACACTCTGCCAATGACAGATGGTTGGCCAGATCTGCCAAAAACCCAGTGGGCAGAGGCACAGAAACAGGTTACGTCCCTCATGGATATAGGGGCCATTCAGACAGTACCAGAACAGGAAAAAGGACAAGGATTTTACTCAAGACTGTTCTTGGTACCCAGAAAGGACAAGGCCTGGCGGTCAATACTGGATTTATCGATTTTGAACACATACCTGGATATTCCAAAATTCAAAATGCTCACCTTGCAACAGCTTCTGCCCATGCTGGGCAAGAATGCTTGGCTGGTGATTTTAGACCTAAAAGAGGCATACCTGCATGTCCCAGTAAGACAGTCGTGCAGAAGATACCTTAGATTCAAGGCTGGCTTAATGCATTACCAAGTCTCTGCACTGCCCTTTGGCTTATCTACTGCGCCCAGGGTCTTTACAAAGCGCCTGGCACCAGTAATTGCATTTTGCAGACAAAGAAGTATTCAAATATATCCTTACTTGGACGACTGTCTCATTCAAGCAGAGAACAAAGATACTCTTCTACGACACCTGGTGTTTGTGAAAAGGCTCCTAACATGCCTAGGGTACACAATAAATGAAAAGAAATCACAACTGGTACCCTCTCAAAAGATAACATTCCTGGGTGCAAGCTTGAATACAACTGCCCAGATGGCTTACCTCACGCCAGACAAACAATGGCCCCATTAATATGCATTTGGACAGCAGCAGCAAGCCAGGCCACAAAGTCACCAAAGCCAAGGAAAATCAAAAAAAAGTCTCTGTCCTATAAAGAAATCAGAAAACTCACTTCAACAGTCACTACTCGCTCACTTCAGCCTTGACCAGAGGTGCTTCTCGCCAAACATACAAGGCCATGTCAACCCAAGATTGATGAATATGCTTCACTAAAAATCTCAGATCATCAGAGAGACAAGGGGGAAACCCTTAACTAACTACTAATAGGACGTGCTGGAGGGATAGATAGGATACCAAGATTACTACTTAGCCCAAATAAAAAATACATGTGAGGCGAGGAGCAGCACCTGGCTGCAGACAAGTTAGAAACTTCTTGACCAATGGATGGGAGATCGGAGATATATACCACAGGATTACCTCAGTGTCACTGTCGTTTAGAGCACACAAAAAAAATGGGTATAGCCCCCATACTAAAGGGGTGAAAGGGGTGGCGAAAAGCGATGGGGGCTAGGCTTGTGCCTCGGGGGCAGATAGCCTAGTATAAACCTATGAACCTATGAACCTATGAACTGACTACTTACTTCAAATTGATGGCAACAAAAACCCAGTCTTCTGCATGACAAATTCTGCAGGCTCTGGGCTTCATGGCATCCTGCATCCTTCTAATTCCATATGCAAGACTGCATATGAGGAAACTTCAGTGGTACCTAAAAAGTGTATGGAGTCAACATTCGCACAGTCTGGAAACAATGATTCCTCTCATTCCCTGCCTATGACAGGAGTTTCTATGGTGGGCAAAGACCTGTCACCAAAACATGGGACGGCCCCCTGCTAACCAAACTTTAACAACAGACACATCAGATTATGCCTGGGGGGCCCACATGGCAGGAAGATGCATTCAGGGCATATGGGCACCAAAACAAATGCATCTACATATCAGCCAGAAAGAGATGCTAGCTGTTCAAAATGCCCTAACAGCCTTCAAGGACTTACTTCATCCAGGACAACTACTGATAAAGGCGGACAACACCACAGTCATGTGGTATATAAACAAGCAAGGGGGCACACACTCATACCCCCTTTGCAGATTAGCCATGGCACTGTGGAACACAGCTTTGACCTACCAAATACATCTTCAAGCTCATTTCCTGTCAAGAAAACAGAACACGCTGGCAAACATTTAAGCAGAAACCTTATGGATCCTCACGAGTGGAAACTAAACCCACAAGTCTTCAACATGATAACAGAGAAATGGGGGAGCCCAGACATAGATTTATTTGCCTCTCCTCAAAATTATCAACTGAAAAGATTCTGCACAAGGACTTATCACAGACAAGCATGGAAAGTGGACGCCCTATCCTTCAGTTGGAAAAACCTATCAGTTTACGCCTTTCCTCCTCTGTCTCTTCTTCCCAAGGTCCTCCTAAAAGTCAGACAAGAGAAACCAAAGATGACATTAATTGCCCCGGACAGGCCCCGCCAATACTGGTACCCAATCCTAAGGAACTTGTCTCAGTACCCAGCTTGGAACTTACCTCAAAATCCACAACTTCTGTCCCAGCAAAACAATCAGATCCTGCACAATCAACTACAGACTCTGAACCTGGCAGCATGGCTAATCCTGTAATCATACAAACGACACCTCTCAGTAAAGCTGTGATGGATGTCATTTTGGAAGCCAGAAGGCCTAGTACTAGAAAATCTTGTGCTGACAAATGGAAGAGAGTCTGTGCTTGGAATCAAGCACAAGGGACTGATACAGCAGAACCATATATTCCTCACATATTACAGTACTTAACTGAGATGCTTGACAAAGGCATATCTTTCTTATCAATCAAAATCCATGCCTTTGCCATTTCGGCTCATTACAATACAGACCCACCAGTCTTTTCTCATTCTTTACTAAAGCAGTATCTTAGAGGAGTCAAAAATGTAAGGCCTCCTAGAAGAGCACCATTACCTGCATGGGACCTCAGTTATTTGTTGGAAAAGCTCACCCTGCCTCCATTTAAACCAGCTGCTACCGCTGATATAAGGTTCTTATCATGGAAGACAGCTCTGCTACTAGCAATTACTTCAGCAAGAAGAGTTTCAGAGCTACAGGCCCTCATAGCTGTAGAGCCTTTTATCATATTTTACCCAGACAGGGTGTCTCTGAGGACAAATCCTACTTTTATGCCTAAGGTCGTTTCCATTGTGGCTCTTAACCAAACAATTCATCTGCCAACTTTTTATCCAAATCCGCAGAACAAAGGGGAGACAACTCTGCATTCCTTGGACGTACACATACAGCTAAGATTCAACTTGAGCAGGACTAAAGCTCTAAGAAAAACTGAGCAATTACTAGTGTCATATGCTGCAGGATCAGAAGGAAAGGCTATTTCAAAGCAGACAATTTCAAAGTGGATAAGCCACTGCATCCGTTTCTGCTACTTACAACATGGCAAGTCTGTGCCCAAGGGCATTAGGTCTTACTCCACCAGGGCTGCAGCTACTTCAGCAGCCTTTCTCAGAGGAGTACCAACCAAGGACATTCTAGAGGCTGCTACTTGGAGTTCTGTTCACACCTTTACAAAGCATTACCATTTGCTTCTCTACTCTTAAGTCCAGGGCAGGCTTTGCCACTGCATTGCCGCAGGGCCTTATAGCCTCACCTAATGCTGTTTAGCTCCAACCTCCCAACCATAGCTTTGGGATTCTACCCAAATGTAATGACTGCAACAGTGAAACACGAAGAACATAGTACAATTGTGTACACTTACCATAAATGTAGATGTTCGAGTGTATTCACTGTTGCAGTCCAGGTTACCCTCCCTCCATCCCCCTGTCATTGTACAGTCTGTCTTTACTTCTCTATATTCTACAACCTATGTGGTGTATTTGCTTGTAGATGAAGGTAAAGTTTATATTGATGCATGTGCGTGTGTGTGTGTGTGTATATATATATATATATATATATATATATATATATATATATATATATATATATATATATATATATATATAATTTTTTATAATATTGCTACCTTTTTGGGGGCACCTGACATCATCGGGGGCAAGAAAAACTAAAGAAAATGGCGTTGGCTGCATGTTTTATACCCCTAATGACCTGACATCATGGAAGAGAAGACAGCAACCGACGCAGGAGGCCAACTGAGAGCAACCTGCCAGCAGATTACCCAAATGTAATGACTGCAACAGTGAATACACTCGAACACCTACATTTATGGTAAGTGTACACAACTGTATTTTTTGGACTGCTAGATCCCTAATGGTCCAAAAAGCAAGGTACATATTGCCCCTAAAGAGTCTGTAGGACATGGAATACAGGGACAGAGCCCCCAGCCTCTCCTGATAGCTTGGGTATGTTATGCCCATGATCTTTTTTAGGAACCTCTGGGGTACAATGCTAAGTATCATTTACAGTACTACTTTTTAATGAGCGGGAGGGGGGGCTTGCCACATTTTTTCTTTGCAGATTGATGTTCACAACATGAGTCTTCTCTGAAATGTGTCCCTCTGCTCACTCCTGCTTCCCAACAGGCGAATAAAGACTGAATGTGTATAATTCTCAGTAGTGCCTGCTGTGTTACTGTAACTCTATACTTATTTATGTCCTTCTCCCACCTCTGCAAAGTATTGGGAAAGTAGAGGATGCACACAGAAGGACATATTAATAGAACACAGTTTAAGAAAAGCAGATATGCAGACAGTGGCTGACTGAGTTTAATGTGTACCCTGTAAGAGAGAGGGGGGACTTGATAGAAACTTACTGTATGTATTTGTTTATATATTACATTGCTTTTGTTTACCAGGAAAGTCCCACTAGGTGTAAACCCTTTTTCCGCGGAGGCCCAGTTAGAAAAGCTCCAAAGTGAGATAATGCACACATAAATTAAGGTAATAAAAGATTAGTACAAACGAAAAAACAGATTTTTGAATATATACAACATGATATGTCATAGGTAATAACAGTGCTATTAAAGTTAAAGAAATGTACAAGGCAAACAAACAAATCAGACATGCGGTAATCAAACATGTTTGGGATCTGTAATGCTGATAAGGAGCTGTGACTATTAGTATTTAGAAAATAGCTGCCACATAGTCAGTGGTAGAGTGGAACCCTGGATATTTATCATTAGATCACTGTTGCAGTACCCTAAGTTGTGTGGGTTATTGCCAAAAACACGACAACTGACAAAGATTAAAGCCTTGCACCTTCTATGAATCCTAACTGCTGAAACAGCCAAAGGATAATCAAGTAAAATCAGTGGTTAGGACACCAAATGTTCAGAACGTTTTTGCTGTTGAAGTGTGCTCCTCTTGCAGGCTTTGACAGATCAGTGGATGGCTCGTACTCCTTCAAGGCCAGGCAGAGACGTATCCTTTTGGAGAAAACCTTCCACAGAAAGTTTTATTTTAAGAATAACTTCCTTATTTCTTAAAGAAAGTGTTTATTTTAACTTGGACTGTAAATGTAGGGACTGTCACAAGACATTTTTGTTAGAAATCCATTTTACCTTCTATTTTAATTTTTGCGAGCGAAACTTGATAATTAATCACTTTTATGAAATAATTTTTATCTGGTTGTGCAGACAACTGTTAGGATATGGGAAGAATATTTTTTGAGGCTGTTACTTTATTATTTTTTAGATAACATTGATGTTTCTGTCAAGATGTTCATGTACTCTTTTAGGCTGTTCTAGCCATGCTTTAGTTTTTTTCTTCGGCTGAACCCTAGAACAGGATAACATCTCTTTGTTTTTTTCCCGCCACCATTTAAAAGAAGAATTCTAGGGAGCCTGTGTCTGTTAAGCAGGCTTCTTCTAAGCCTTAGTCATTGATGTCTGACTCTGCTTTGGCTAAAGCTGGCTCATCAGAACACACATTTTTTCTTTAGATACCTCTGATGTAGCTCCTCTGGAGGGCAATAAGGACCTGGGATTAAAGACATTCTCTGCGGCTGTTGGGGTGTACCCTGCTGAGGTGTTGGATGATTTTTTACCATATAGGATCATAGGAGGTTACTAGGCTATTGACCCTAAGGCCTCTACAAGCCTAGCCATATTATACCCTTGTTCCACTATGGACCATGATATATAGTCTATGTTTGCAAAAAAAAGGGACATAGGTGAAACTCCCGGTGTAAATGTAAGGTTTCCCATCCAGTTGTCCAGGTTATGCTTAAATAGCATCATTGAGGAGCTCTGTTTTACATGAATATCGAGTTTGTTCCAGAGGGGTGGCAACCTCTGGGAGACGTGTCCGTCTCTCCAGCATGTCCTGTTAATATCGCAGGCTAGGTTAAGATCCCTAGAGCAAGTGAATCTTGTCCCATTGCATTTGCAGATGTGCAGCAGCTTCATCAAGGCAGGGTCTGTGACTGCTCTGTAGGCCAGGCACAAGTCGTCTCTAAGCAGTCTATAAGATACTGAGTACAGTGATAGGGCCTTCAGTCTGTCTGTGTGGATTGTGCGTTGTAGGCTCTGAATTTTTTTGGTGAGAAACCTCTGAGGTCTCTCCAATTGCTGCAGATGTCTGGTAAGGTACACACAGAAGGGATCATTATATTCTGTTATTGGTCTGATGGCAGCCAGTACAGGGGAGTTATAACCTCTTTAGCTTTGGATGCTATACCCTTGTTTATGAAGTGTGCAGCATAGATGGCCTTCCTTACTACTGTGGACACCTGATGATCAAAGTTAAGGCTGCTGTCAACTTGCATTCCTAAATCTCTCACCACTGGGTTTGAACGTAGGGGGATTTTACTAATGTTCTGATTAGCAGGGGTCTCTCCTTTGCCAAAGGGGATGATGATGCATTTTTTGCGTTTAGTTTAAGTCCATGCCTTTGACACCAGTCATTTGTCTGTGTAAGCCCATTTTGTAGTATGATGTCATCTTTGGGGGATTCGATGATTGCACCAAGTTTGCAGTCCTCAGCAAACTTGGAAAGCCATAGGCCATCTATTTTCACCTGGACTTCTGAAAAATAGATACCAAACAGTAGGGGACCTAGCACAGATCCCTATGGAACATCACTGGTAACAGGTCTGCTAGTAGAGTTGGAATCCCCAGTTTTGACTGTATGTGTTCTGTTTGTGAGCCAGTTGGCAACCCATTTAGTGATGCAAGGGTTAATCCCCAGCTTGGGTGAGTTTCTCGATGATGCATGAGTGTCAAAGGCCTTGGCTAGGTCGAGATAGGCAGTGTGAAATGTTTTACCCTCATCCAGGTCCTTGGTGACATTCTCATAGAAATCCACCAGGTTTAGCAAGCAAGATCTGCCCTTAATAAAGCCAGACTGGGTTGGGTCAAGAATTTGAAGAACACCTATATCCTTCTGATGAAGTCCATTCTGTGGACAAAAGCACTTAATCTAAGTTTGTAATAAACATTATGGAGATTTGTAAACTTTGTGGCTTCTTCTTTTATTATTTTCTAGATTATATCCTTGTTGATAAGATCCATGATGATTCTCTTCATAGCCTTGCAGATAAAGCTGTTTAGGCTTATGGGTCTATAGTTCCTGGAGTCGGTTTAGGGACCCCCTTTGTGCAAGGGGATTATGGTTGCTGTTTTCCTCTCAACTGTGATAAAGCCAGTGCTTAGGTTGAGATTCAAGAGTGTGCTCAACAGTTCCACTAACACCTGTTTTAGACTTGTTAATATAAAGTCTGGGATGTTGTCTGGCCCCATAGAGGCAGGATGTTTTGGCCTCAGAGAGTGCAGCTATGACCTGCTGTCTGGAGATACTAGGCAGAGGACTGTTGACAGGTGTATAATTGGGTATGATTGGTGGGGACAGGGGTGTGAAGTTTTTGTCAAACTTGTCCACCAGTAAGTTGGTGAGGAACCGTCCACAGCTAGTTTGGCACAAAGCTCTGCCTTCCCTTTTAGATTTCGGATATAGCTAAAGAATGCTTTGTGATTTACCTTAGCTAGGGGTGCTAATTTAGTTTAGTAATTAGCTTTAGAGAACTTTACCAGATGTTTAATCTGCTTGTTTATCCTTTGCAGGGAGTTCTTCCTTTGCTGCGATCATTCTCGCTTGATTTTTGACAGCAGTTTCTTTCTCTTATTGTATAATCTGTTTATGCTGGACGTCCACCAGGGTGCCTTATTTTTTCGTGAAGATCTTGATTTGATCTGTTCCAGTATGGCTGAGTGTATATATTTTATATAGGTGCTTATACAGGACATTTGTGTACACCTCAGTATTGGGGTCTTTGCTGTCATTGTTGGCAGGGGGTCTGAAACTATTTATGCCATTGTTCAGTAGTCTACAGTTTGCTTTAACCCTTTTGCTCCTGAGGGTGGGTCAGGTATGATCGTTACTTTGAACAAGATGTCTGATCAGACTTTACCAGGCAGAGCCCCACACATGAGATGGTGCAGCGATGCTCCGTGTTGGTGAGCACTATGTCAAGGATGTTGGAGCCCCTTGTGAGGGTGCTGACAATGTGCTCCAGAGTATTTGTGTTGACAGAGTCAAAGAACCTTTGGGCAAGCGAGTTTGTGCTCATATATGTTGCCAGTCGATGGAAGGATAGTTAGTCACCCCAGGGTATTTGGCTGTACTGAGAGTGACTCAGGTAGGTTCAGGTAGGCTGTGTGGTTTACGTGGTTCATGGCGGGGGACCTATAACCTATAGCTAACAATGACTGGAGAGGGGGTCTCTCCTACAGTTAGTTGGACTTGGAGTCATACCATTTAACCAGTCTAGGGGTGTATTTGTCTTTAATGAAGATGGATACTCCTCCTCCTTTGTTTTTTAACATTGTGTGTATTCTCAATGTATGGAAGGCATTGTAGCCCTGCATGACAGGGGATACTCCCTGAGGCCTTGAACCATGTCTCTGTGACTGCTTAGATATCAGCATCTTCCAGGGTGAGAAGTGCTTCAAGTGACTGCAGCTTCTGATTTAGACACCTAGCATTAGGCAGCAAAACCTTGAGTTTGTTTCTGAAGGATACTTTTATGTTGGGAATTTTTATTCTTATGAGATTGCCTTAAAAAGGCACTATGGGGAGGCAGGTACCTTTGCCATAAACCTAAAGCCTACAGGTGAAGTCTCTCTCTGCAAAGCAGCATGGTCTGTCAACCATATCATCCCAGGCTGTCAGATACTGGATAACCCTGGATTGACACAAGAAGTTAAGCCAGTTGTTGAAGTCATGTTTTGTTTGTATTGTGGCATAATCCTGGTGAGGGAAGAATGATGCTTAGGCCTAGGGACATGCCTGCCTGGGACACATAATCTGAAACTCTTATCATGTTTCTGTTCATATAATCCAGTGAGGTACATCTCAAGTCATTCATTCCAACATGGACTGACATGAGCGTGTGCATGATTTGGCGGATCCTGGCACCAGACAGACAGCTGACCTTGACCTTCTTCTTGTCCAGCCTAGTGAGGGGGCATCTATATGTCTCACTATGAAGTCGCCTACGACCAAGACATTTGGTTTAGATATGTTTTGCCTTAGGGGCTTATTAGCTGAGACACTGATGCATGCGTTATGTGTAGTGGGTGCTGCTGGGACCTTATTGTATGCAGAAGGTTTGGGCCTGGGAGGTCTTTGCTGTTTTGGTATATTTCTAGTGAGTATTTCCACATATGTGGGTTTGTGTTGTGTGCTTGCTAAGTGTGGGAGGTGGACTGTGGGTGCTGACAACCTGCTTGGTATTTGATTTGTTGTTACATGAGAGAGAGAGAGAGAGAGAGAGAGAGAGAGAGAGAGAGAGCGCATTAATTCCACATTCATAGTATAGATGCATCTGTCACATATAGTATTTGCATCTTTTAGTAGTAGTAGAAGTAGGTTGTATACATGAGGCAATGGCTACATTGCCTCGAGATGCCATCAGGCTGGCTGGAGAAATGGTGGGAAATTGACCTTCCATTATGCCATGTGTATTCTGTAGTAAGTGGTGGAGGGTGGGCTAGGTGGACTAGGTTCTGCTGTAGAACTAGTAAAATCAGCCAGTTTATGGGAGGTTTAAGAGTAGAAACCTGTGCCAGTGTTTCAAAATGTGCAGCAGGGCTGCTTTCTGGGCAGCAGTGCGCAACTGCATTGCATGGCAAGAAGCAGGTAAACTTAGGTGGGTTTTATAGCAATTATCTAGGGAAAATTTCACTTTTTAAGCGTTTGTGTCTGTACACAGCAGATGTCCTTCATGGATGCATCTGCAGTCATAACAACTGGGTTGTCCTGTCGTCAGGCAGCCCTGCAGTCGGCCGGATTCCAAAGTCCGGGTCCGGCTTCGGCTGATGTCGCACTCCACCCGACGTCATCTCTGTTGGTCTTCGGGTATAAAAGCATCAGCCGACGCCATTTTCCTCAGTCTTTCTTGCCGCGTGGCGCCCGAAGCAGAAGCTGTTCGCAAGTGCCGGTCGGTCGGATCCAGAGATTACTTCTACCGAATACTACTTCGAAGACTTCTAAAGCTAAGTACCCCGTTGGGGACTCTTTTTTGCCTCAGCCGATGTCAGAAAAAGTTAACAATTGCTTAACCTGTGGGAAACAAATACCTCATAAAGATTTCCACTCTTACTGTCTGCCTTGTTTAGGCCCAGCCCACGACGTAGCAGCCTGTTCGGCCTGTGCTTCTTTCAACCGACGAACGCTTAGGCGTCGGTCGGAGTTTGCAGAACAGTTTTTCGGTTCTGATTTTGCGTACATTATGCCGTCGGATCCTCCGACTACCCAATCTACCAAAACGCAAAGATAAAGACCGACACTCGCGGTCCGCGGTTTCGCCGAAACCATGGTTAAACAAACCAAGAGTGTCTCGGTTTCGGCGGAAACCGAGAAAACTGATCAAAGTACAGCTGAACCTATTCCTACAACTGAGGCCCCTGCTACAACTCTTGAATCGACCTCAGAAATTTTACCCACTACGGTGGTTGACTTATCAGACACCATCCCCTTGGATGTCTCTACCCCAGCACGTGGTGCTGCTAGGCCTCCAGCAGCCATGTCCATTAAGGCCTTCGCCAGGGCTAAAGCAGCCAAGACTACTAAAACAGTGCCTGTTAAACCCCCACATCCAGGCCCTCTTCTAGTTCTCAAATGCTTACTTTGGCAGAAGATTTAATTTCTTTAATTAGAGGATCTCAATCTCACCCAGACAGGGCCTCTCAGCCCCCAGAGAAGAGACCTAGGGCAGAGCCCCTGAGCCAGTGTCTTCTGATGATTCTGCTGATGAATCAGACATAACTGACCAGCCAGAGGCTCCCTTCTCCAATTTTGAAGATTCTGATGCTGAAGAATCCATTCCAGCTGCTTCCTACCAGAAGAATTCTCCTTTGGGGAAACCTTGCATGCCATGCGAGAACAGTTCCAATGGCAGCAACAGGATTTTCAGACTCCAGAAAAGACTTAGGACTTTTCTGCACCTCCCACAGCACAGGCCCTTAGCTATACCTCCTGTTCTCTCTGTGGTGGATGATGCTTTCAATGATGTTTGCTCCGCTCCAGATTCTTTACCCCAGCCCCTGCCAAACCAGACAGATTTTACAGGGTGCCAGATACTCATCACCACCTTTACAAGGCCCCACTTGCAGACCCAGAAACTATATCCCAGGGTCCCAAGGCAGTAGCCGACCACAGCTAAAAACCCTATTCCTTCTGAAAGGGAAGCAAGGTCATTAGACAGATGGGGTAAAAGGTCTACACTTCAGCTACTCTCTCAGCTAGAGCTTTAAACTGTCAGTTTCACATGATACAATACCAAGAGTTTATGCTTGATCAGTTAACTAAAAACTAACCACTGATGAATCTCTTGATAAGAAATATGTATTAGAGATGGTAAATAACATACAACAGGTTAGCAACCATTCCTTAAAATGTGGCTATGATGCACTGGAGGCTTCATTTAGATCAGCCATGACAGGCACAGTGATAAGAAGGCATGCATGGCTAAAGGAACAAGCTTTACCGGATCATGTTAAAGCTAAGTTGCTAGATGCTCCTATGGACAAGACAAGTTTGTTTGGTACACCTGCCCAGCAGGTTATGAAGAAAATGGAAGAAAAGGCAAAATCTGTTCAAACTGTTAAAGATTTCTTGCAGGTTCAACCCCAAGGTTTAGCAGGAACTGGCCTGCCAAAATTGGTCCTTTCCTGACTCCACAAAATTTCAAAGGGGCAGGAATAGACGCTCCAGAGGCAGAAACCAATCCAGAGGAGGTGCCTACAGAGGACGACAGTGGCAAGGTAACAACAGAGGCACAGACACAGCCACTGCCACTACATCAGCACAACCACAGTGACTTAACCCTAAATCCGCCTACCAGGGAACAAATAGCAGCTCCTCTAGGCGGAAAGTTAACCTTATTTTCAAAGAACTGGCACTATATAACAAAAGACAAGTGGATTTTACAAACCATAGATCAAGGTTACCGGTTTCACTTCCACACTTTACCAGTCAAAGAGGAATGCCAAATCTACCTCCAAATCAAAAAACAGAGGCTCTACGCCAGGTAATGGAGTTAGCAAGCATGAGAGCTGTGGAAAGAGTGCCAACAGCGGAGCAAGGAAAGGGGTTCTATTCCAGACTATTCCTAGTTCCAAGAAAGGAAAAAAGTTGGAGACCAATTCTCGACCTGTCCACCTTAAATACATACATCATTGTCCCAAAATTCAAAATGCTGACCCTACAGCAACTTCTTCCCATGCTGGGCAAGGAGTCTTGGCTGGTAACTCTAGATCTCAAGGAGGCATACCTGCACGTCCCCATTCGACCAATCTGCAGAAGATACCTCAGATTTCTTGCAGGATCAGAGCACTATCAATTCTCAGCATTGCCCTTTGGCTTATCTACTGCGCCCAGAGTATTCACAAAATGCCTGGCATCAGTAATCGCCATTACAGACTACAGGGAATTCAAATTTACCCATACCTGGACGACTGCCTGCTACAAAGGGACAACAAAAGCAAGCTGACAACAGATTTACAAAGGGTCATTTACTTGCTACAAGCACTGGGATACACAGTCAATTTACAAAAGTCAAGGCTGATACCATCCCAAACAAGGACATTCTTGGGCTGAATTGGACACAGTAAAACAAATGGCATTCCTGACTACAGAAAACAAAAAGAACTTCCTCTTTACTTCTTGGCACTAACAAAACTGAACAAGTTAACAGCAAGAAAAGTTCTGCAGGCCTTGGGCTTCATGGCATCATGCATAATCTTGGTTCCATTTGCCAGACTACATATGAGGAAACTACAGTGGTACCTAAAGAATTTATGGTCCCAACACAGACACAGTCTAGAAACAGAAATCCCACTAATTCCATGCTTAAAACAGGAGTTCCTATGGTGGGCTCAGGCATGCCAGTCAAACCCAGGCCTACCCTTTCGCAGATGTCAAGCAAGCCAGACCATCACAACAGACGCTTCAGACCTAGGATGGGGGCCCACATGCTGGACAAATGCGTGCAAGGATTGTGGACACAGGATCAACTTCACCTGCACATCAATCTAAAAGAAATGCTGGCAGTAAAACTGGCAATCCAAAAGTTCAAACCATTTCTCAAAGAGGGCCAGTTGATGATAAGGACAGACAACACCACAGTCATGTGGTACATCAACAAACAGGGAGGCACTCATTCATACCCCTATGCAGAATGACCTTGGAGCTGTGGACCCTGGCACTCAGCTACAACATCCAGTTACAGGCAATATTTGTACCGGGGAAAGACAATACTCTAGCAGACATATTAAGAAGAACCACTTCGGATGCCCACGAATGGAAGCTGCACCCGGACATCTTCAAGACCATCTCAAAGAAATGGGGAATGCCACAGATAAACCTATTCGCATCACCTCTCAATCACCAGCTCAAAAAATTCTGCACAAGGACATTCCACCCACTAGCATGGAAAGTGGACTCGCTCTCCTTCAACTGGAAAGGCCTAACAGCATATGCATTCCCACCTCTTCCTTTGATACACAAGGTACTACTAAAAATCAAGGAAGAACGTCCAAGGATAATCCTGATAGCTCCAAACTGGCCAAGACAACACTGGTACCCACTACTGAGGAGCATGTCTCTGAACAATATGTGGCCAATACCCCTGATGCCTTTGATGTTAACTCAGAACAACTACAGCATCATACATCCAAACCTAAAAACGTTGCAACTGACTGCATGGAACATCACATAGCAGCAGCTAATCCAGAACTTTCTCAAAGAGTTAAAGACATTATTCTTGAAGCACGCAGACCTTCAACAAGAAGGAACTATGCTGGAAAATGGAAAAGGTTTGTCATTTGGAGTACGGAAAGAGGAAAAGATGTGTCAAACATAGATATGCCTAACATTCTGGAGTATCTGGCCGAACTTCTTCATTCAGGCCTGTCCTACTCCTCCATCAAGATACATGCATCAGCTATTTCAGCAGAATACAGCTTTGATCCACCTGTTTTTTCGCACCCTTTGCTCAGGCAGTTCCTCAGAGGAATCAAGAATGTAAAACCTCCAAGGAAACCACCATTACCAGCTTGGGATTTAAACTTTGTGCTAGAAAAGTTGACACTATCACCCTTTGAACCAGCAGCAACAGCAGACCTACAACACCTGTCATGGAAAACTGCTTTCCTACTGGCAATTACTTCAGCAAGGAGGGTTTCAGAACTACAGGCCTTAATGGCAGTGCAACCCTTCCTAATCTTCCACCAAGATAGAGTGTCCATGAGGACTAATCCTACATTTATGCCCAAGGTGGTATCCAGAGTGTCTTTAAACCAGGCAATCCACCTACCTACCTTCTTTCCCAACCCACAAAACAGAGGGGAAAGAATACTGCATACCTTGGATGTACATAGACAGCTACGCTACTACTTGGACAGAACAAAAAATAGCAGAAAGACTGACCAACTTTTTGTAGCCTATGCAACAGGAAGGGAAGGAAAAGCTATTTCCAAACAGACAATCTCCAAATGGATAGGAAATTGCATACGATACTGTTACTCCTTCCATGGAAAACCAATTCCACAGAACATAAGACCTCATTCTACAAGGGCAACAGCCACTACCACAGCCTTCTTATGAGGAGTGGCAACCAAAGACATTATTGAGGCGGCTACTTGGACCTCCGTGCATACATTTGCCAAGCATTATAATTTGCCTCTATATTCCAGATCCCGAGCAGGGTTTGCCACTGCTGTACTGCAAGGGATCCTAAACACACCATAATCTACTTTTATCCTCCTCCCTAGTTGGCTATGGTATTCTACCCAGTTGTTATGACTGCAGATGCATCCATGAAGGACATAGTACAGTTTTGTACCTACCATAAATGTAGATGTCCGAACTGGATAGCATCTGCAGTCAGGATTACCCTCCCTCCTTCCCTCTGTGGTACTCCTAGGGTGTTTACCCTCCTAATAGCTAGCTGTTGGGGGGGAGTCTTTTATGGTGTATTTGTTTGTATATATGTACATACATGCTTATTGTTGTGTTTACCTCTATCTATTTGGAAACATTGGCATCTATCCAAATTTTAGCCTGCAAGAGGGCTACTGGCATCTGGGGCAAGAAACACTGAGGAAAATGGCGTCGGCTGATGCTTTTATACCCGAAGACCAACAGAGATGACGTCGGGTGGAGTGCGACATCAGCCGAAGCTGGACCCGGACTTTGGAATCCGGCCGACTGCAGGGCTGCCTGACGACAGGACAACCCAGTTGTTATGACTGCAGATGCTATCCAGTTCGGACATCTACATTTATGGTAGGTACAAAACTGTACTTTCTAAACCCCGTTGCATGGTGTGCATCAACTAGCAAACACTGTGTTTACATATCAGCTAGGAAAAACAGTTTTCAAACTATCCATCCAATAGGAAAGCCTAAAACTGAGCCTTGTTCCAAGAGTCCCCACCTCACATGGGTCCTTGACTGACTACACTGTTCTGCCCCAAGGGTGCAGGAGGGCCCTCTTAATGTAAGATGGCTGGCTTTAGTGCTCAGAAATGCCAGACAGTCTAGATCCAGCAAGTCTTAATCTAGCTTGGGCTATAAATTGTGCAAGTACTGTAAATAGACAGTGCAGAAAACAGTCCCAAACAATGAAAACAGTTTAAAGTAGGTAGCAAAACAGTTGCATACAATTTAAAAGTGCAAAGAAAGCTATAAAAATACTTATTTTTCAGTAGAATTCACAGTATGCCGTAGATTTCGTTCAGATTGACTTCAGATCTCTGGCTAAGGAGGCCAAACTCTGAGCAGCTCTGGTAAACTGAGCACAAACCCCAGCACAAACAACGCTGTGTTTAAGTATTAGCTGACTGAGATACCCAATGCCAAGACTAGTATCCCTACTATGAGTCTGTCTGCTTCGGGGGGAGGGTACTTCTTAGAAAAAAGAAATGGAGATCCTCTGAGCTTAGACAAGGAAGATTTATTAGACTTTGTTGGGGGTTTATTTTAAGTTTTTAATTCCTTAAATTTTGATTCCTCTTTCTTGTACTGATTCTCAGTTAGAAAAACAGGAACTGGACTGGGAGGGGATCTCGTCTGTTAGTTCTTCTCCATCAGTTGATTCTCATTCTGAAGATGGATATTTCAGATTTCCCCAAAGAGTTATGTTTTTCTGGATCTGTTTCCAAAATGAAAGAATTTTTAGTGGGAAGAGTGACATTCCATTATCCCAACCAAAATAATTATTCTATTTATTTATTTGCATTTGTTTTTCGGGATAGTCCGCTGGCCCTAGGAGTACCCATTTTTAGTGGAGGCCCAGGGAGAAAAGCTCCACATATTACATATACATTGATGAGATAAAGTTACATAATGACTGTTAACAGATTCAAGTTACTGTCAGGTCATAGCAGGTTACTAGGCTATTGGTCCTAAGGCCCTTACAAGCTTAGCTAAGTCAACACTCAAAGCCCTTGTTCAGCAGGGACACAGGAGGGACTGCCAGGGGTGTATTTTCTGTTTACCATTCAGTTATCCAGGTTGCATTTAAAAAGGGATAATGAGGTACTCTGCTTGATCTGGAGAGGGAGTCTGTTCCACAGATGGGGGAGTCTCTGGGACACAGCTGTTTCCCACCAACAATTCCTATTGATATCCCAGACCAGGTTGAGGTTGCGTACGGGTTGCTTGAGTGGAGCCTGACTTGTGGATATGCAGCAGTCCCATCAAGGTGGAGTCTGAGATTGCTTTGTATGCCAGACAGAGGTCAAATATGAGGAGTCTGTATGAAATTGAGTAGAGGGACAGGGCTTTTAGCTGTGTAGGGTAGATGTTTGAGGTCCTGGATTCCCCTGGTGAGGAAACTATGTGGTCTGCATGTGCTTTGCAAGGTACATGCCGAAGGGGGCGTTGTACTCAATAATTGGCCTTATAAGGGAAGAATACATGGATGTTATGACCTCTTTGTCCCTAACTGAGATACCCTTACTTTTGAGGTGGGCTATGTAGAAAGCTTTCCGTATAACGGAAGCAACATGGTGGTCAAAAGTCAGGTTGCTATCAACCTGGGTGGCCAAATCCCTCACTACTGACTGTGTACTTAGGACGTTGTTATTAATGTGATAATATGTGGAGACGTCACTCTCCCCAAAGGGGATGATGATGCATTTTTTGGCATTCAGCTTGACTCCATGTTACTGGCATCAGTTATTTGTTTGAGTGAGACACTCTTGAAGGACATGCACATCACTTGGGAAATTGATGACTGCACCCAACTTGCAGTCATCTGCAAACTTGGTCAGCCATAGCCCACTGGTTTTGGCCTGCACCTCAGAGAAGTAAATCCCGAATAACAGAGACCCCAAGACTGTTCCCTGGTGTACACCACTCGTTCCGGGTCTACTGCTTAAGGTGGCTTCCCCTATTTTGATTAGGTGGGTTCTATCAGGGAGCCAGTTTGCTACCCATCAGGTAACATATGGATTTATGTCTAGTTGAGAGAGTTTATCTACTATGCCCGAGTGGGGAATAGTATTGAAGGCTTTGGCCAGGTCAAGGTAGGTGGTGTGCACTGTCTTCCCCTCGTCCATGGCTTTGGTGACTGTTTCAAAGAAGTCGACCAGATTTAACAGACATGACCTCTCCTTGACAAAGCTAAACTGTGTGGGGTTGAGTGTTTGGAGGTTGCCAGTGTCCCTGTTAATGAGGTCCACAATAATCCATTCCATGGCTTTGCAGATCAGGCAACTCAGGCTCATGGGTCTATAATTTCCTGGATTGGTGGATGCTCCACTTTTCTGTAAAGGGATGACAGTGGCTGTCCTCCACTCAGCTGGGAGAAAGCCGGTACTCAGGCTTTGGTTGAATAGGGTGGCTAATGGTGTTGCAAGTTCATGCCTGAGTTCATGTAGTATGCAGCCCGGGATGGTATCAGGTCCCATGGAGGCTGTATTTTTTGCCTTTGAGAGGTTAGTAACATTATACAAAATACAAAAATAACAATGATTTACATCCAGGTACAATGTATACATGCTGATATACAATTAGAATTAGGCTTCATCTTGTAGCTGAGGATACATAAAACTGAGGGAGAAGAGTTAAATTAAGTGAAGACATACATTTCAAAGTGTTAAAGTTGTTAGAAGAGGTTTCTAGTTTAATGTAATGCTGGAAGAATTATTTGAGCATGTACAGAGTTTGAAGAGGTATTCTTGCAGAGACTTCTTGAAAATGGTGTGGTTATAAATGGTTCTGATTGTGCAAGGTAAGGAATTCCACACCTTGGCTATAGCAATGGAGTAAAGAGCTTGGCCAGTTGTAAGGTTGGGTAATTCTACCTTTAGAAAACATGTATTTTCTGATCTGCGATATCTAGCGGGGTTGTAGGGAGACATTAGTGAGGCTCGGGATGGGCAATCTTCTGGTTTAGTTATGATTTTATGTGCAGTGATGAGTTGTAGGTAAGTTAGGAAGTGAGGTAGTTTGAGCCATTTGAGTTTTTGATGGGATATACAGTGATGGGAGGTATGTGTAGCATTGTCAGCAAATTTGCTACTTTATTGTAACAAGATTCAAGTTTGTTTTTTAGAGAGAGTTGAATGCCTTTGAGCAGGGGGGCACCATATAGTAGAGATGGTAAAAGAAAGAATGATGCTAGTTTTTTTTTTTTTTTTGGCAGAGTGGTTGAGGTAAGTTATGCATCTGTAAAGCAGACCTTACTTTTGGTGGGTGTTTCTGATGTTGTTTAGGATATGAAGGTCAGAGGAGAGATTTTCATTGATAGTAACTCCAAGGAGTTTAGTGTGGGGCACTACTTTGATGACAGTGCTCTTCTGAGACTGAATAGTAAATTCTGACCTGTTTATGGGGGTGGATCGTTTTAGGGTGAATAGAAAGAGTTAGGTTTTGTTGGCATTTAGGGCTAGGTGATTGTTGTTCATCCATGTTTCTGTGGATGAGAATTATTTATTTATTTATTTTACATTTGTTGACCGGGTTTGTCCTACTGAGCTGAAGAGCCCTTTTTCAGCAGAGGCCCGGGGAGAAAAGCTCAAACATATTATGCAATTTTCATTATAAATTAGTATTAAACAGCAATGTTACAGGATTATTACAAGGCATTAAGTAGCAATACAATGTTATACAGTGTCAATAATCAGGAGTATAGCATAACTATTTCAAGATGTATAAAAAGAAATATGTCATTAAGATGAGTATAGTTTTTGGGGTAAGTAGTTACAAAAACCCAGTTTTATCATAATGTAGTTGCATGAAGGCAAGACAATTACAATAGAATGTTTCTCTGAGGCAATTTGCTTAATAGATTTTAGAAGACAGTAGAAAGAGTAGTCAAGGAAGATTAAAGAGAGCTAGTGAGAAGAGTGAGTTAAGGGCAGAAAGTAGATTAAGGTATGAGAAGTAGGGGATGTTTAAGGAGGGAGAGTGCAGTGGCAGGACCAGTGACTTTTAAAGTGCTCTTTGGTGGCTGTCTTAAATTGTTTAGGATGTGTAAGGGTCCTGATTTCTAGTGGGAGCCTATTTCAAACAATAGTGTGCTGATAGCTGTACATGTTGCATCCAAATTTAGACTCGGGTTTGTAGATTTGTAGTCGGTCTTGGTTAGAGCTTCGGAGAGGTCTGGAGGGAGAATAATGGGAGATGAGAGGGGATAGTGCTGGTCAGTAGGAAGGCTGGTATAGGATAGAATGGATGATCGGGAGCTGAGAGAGATGAAGCTGGTGGGGTAATTCAAGCCAGTTTAGGTGTTTTAGAGAGAGATAGTGATCGGATTTGTAGGTTTGTTGGGCAGCAACTCTAGCAACCTTGTTGTAGGGAGATTTGAGTTTGGTCAGGAGAGCTGAGTTAAGATTTGTGAGAATTTGAGATGGGCAGGAGTGCTGAGTTAAGATTTGTGAGAATTTGAGAATTGTACATTAGACTGGGTAGAAGGTAGGTAAGAGAGAGAGAGTAATCTTGGCTTCAGAGGTAAGGAATGTCTTGTTATGGTAAAGGAGCCCTCGTTTTGAATGAGTCTTTTTGATACAGTTATTAACATGCAAGTCAAATTTAAACTGATCGTTGATGGTTACGACTAAGAACTTTGTACTGGATTCTGCCTGAATAGGAGTGTTATTAAGGGACTATATGGAGAAGGAGAGTTTAATATTGTTGAACTTTTTAGGTAGGAAGAGTAACAGCTTTGTTTTTTTTTTTTTAGGGTTAAGGATGAGCTGGTTGTTGGAGAGCCATGTTTCAATTAAGTTAAAAGATGCCTGAGTAGCTGAGAAGAGCTTAGAGGGAGAGTTGGCTGTGGTGATGACTGTAGAGTAATCTGCGTATTGCACTATAGATGACTGAGGACAGAAGGTGTAGAGCTGATTAGTAAAGACATTAAAAAGTAAAGGCCCTAGGATAGACCCTTGAGGTACACCCATTTTTACATGGAGAGGAAGGGAGAGTGCAGAGTGCCATCTCACTGCTTGAGATTTATCAGTGAGGTAGCTGGAGAACCATGCAACAGTATCAGAGGAGAAGTTGAAGTTATGCAGTTTGTGCAGCAGAAGAGAGTGTGAGACAGTGTTGAAAGCTTTTGAGAGGTCCAAGAATAGGCAAGAAATAAGTTGATGGTCATCCATGGCTATTGAGACAGTGTTGAAGGATAATAGAGCTGTAGTGGTTCTATGTTTAGGTCTGAAGCCGTGTTGAGTGGGTGTAAGCAGATTTTCCTGTATTAGATACTGCATAACTTGTTTATGAATACATTTTTTCTAGCACTTTAGAGAGAGGGGAGAGGATAGCGATAGGTCTAAAATTGGAGATATCTTACCTCCTTTGTGTAGAGGTAGAGTGTAGCATTGTTTCCATATGGAAGGGAATTTAGATTCAGAGATAGAGCGATTAATTAGGATAGATACAGGGAGAGCAAGAGAGTCAGCTGCTAGTAGAAGAAAAGTGGAAGGAGTATTGTCAGCTGATCCTGAGCATGGTTTTAATTTAGAGAGTAGAGTTTTGATGTAGCTAGTAGGTACAGTTTTGAGGGAGAAGGCGATCTGAGTTAATTTTTTGAGTTCACTGGTGGAGTAGGCAGAGCAAGTAATGGTGGAATCATGTGCATATTGAATAAGTGAGGTTAGGGACAGGGAAGAGGGTAAGTCATTAACAAATATGCTGAAAAGGAGGGGCCCGAGTATTGAGCCTTGGGGAACTCCTGTTGACATCAGGAGATAAGGTGAAAAGTACTGGTCCCATTTTTTTGCTTGTTTATTTGTAAGGTAGGTAGAGAACCAATCTAAGGTAGGGGGTGAGAATCTTAGGTTAGATAGTTTAGTGAGTCGTATGGGATGTGAGATGGTATCAAATGCCTTTGATAGGTCAAGGAATAAAGAGTACACAATTTTCCCTGTGTGTCTTGCACGGTTTACAGTGACCAAGATTGATATAAGGGCAGTGGTGGTACTGCCCTTACAATAAATTATGGTACAATGAATTATGATTTATTGTAGCTGGATTTTCTGGAGCCTATAGCTATTTCTCCTGTTTTACCAGCATTAGATATTTTAACAGCTTGCAGTATGCCTGACTGCCACCATCCTGCCCCTAAAAAGTCTTGTAGGCTATATAAAGTACTTAAAGTACACATTTGCTTTTAAGTCCCAAATTTGACCCTGCAGTGATGTCCTTGAAAACACTTTCTGCTGTCAGACAGTATGTGAATGCTAATCTTGTTCCTTCTGACCAGGATGAGAATGATTTGACAGATTTGGGTAAATGTTTATTCTGCTACTTGCTCCTTCAGATTCCTGAACTGCCAGGCTCGCATGTTAAAGTTTTTGCTGGTTTCCTTTAAGAATATGATGAAGTTGACTGCCAATCTTCCTTCTTTCGAGAGTAAAATTCCTCTGAATAGTTGAATTACTTTTGTTTTTCAGGTAACCAAACATTCCTTAAAGTAATGATTCTGCTGACTGTGTATCGAGGGTAGCTGTTACTGGCTCAGTTATGACAATGGTTAACATTGACAAAACTTGCCTGAAGATATCTAATTTAAGATTCTATGTTCTTGCCTTGGCAGTTTGCTCCTTCTGCTGCTGAGGTCCTGAAAAAAATGTGATAAAAAAGTAAAGAAAGTTGATTCAGGAGATTGCCCAGATTTGTCAACTCCCTTTCTTGAAATTTAAGAGTTTTCTTTCTGGTCCAGGAGCCTTTTATAGGAAATGATACAAGAAGCAGTCTGCAAGCTCTAGGCAAACAGAATTTCAAAAATAAGTGGCAGGGATGCTCAAAAAAGAAGGTGGAAGGGTAACAGACCCAAGGCCAGTCCCTAAAGCCAGAATGACTATATATCGTTTCTAGAATCAACACCTGGGCAATCTTTTAATTCTTTGCCAAACTTTAGGTCAGCAGTTTTCTCAGTGGCATCAGATAGACTCAGACAAGTTGGGTTTGAGAATAATTCAGCAAGCATACAGATGGGAATAGGAGTTCCTTCCCCAATGTCTTGGTTTTCCTGCAAATCCACCAAACCAGATGTCTGTTTCCTCAAGTCATGCAGCAAATATTGACCCTGGGGATCGTAGAACCAGTCCCCCCCCCAGATCAAACAGAGAAAGAATTTTATTCCTGAATTTTTCTGGTACTAAAGAGGAAATGAACTTGGAGACCAATCCTAGACCTTTCCTTTCTCAACTTTTAAGTGAAAGCCACACAATTCATATAGCTGTCCCTTCATTCCCTGTTACCATACCATATATCCTCTCAGTTTTCTGTTATCATTAGTACAGACATTTTTTTAAGAATTTCTGCATCTGTCTTACATTTTCAGTTCCGTGTTACCCTTCAGATCATCTACAGCACCAAGGGTATTTATAAGTGCTTGGCACCTTTAATAGTTCATTGCAGGTTGCAAGGAAGTCAAATGTGTCCATATTTGAACTCTTTCTCAAAATGTCAGAAATTTCTGATCTGGGTAAAGGATTTCTGTCTTATTGTGAGATTCTAGGTGAACATTCAGAAATCTTATCTCATGCCTTCTCATAGGAAAGTATTTTTGGGATGCCTTTTGTGTACATCTTTGAGAGGACATGTGCTCCTCAGGAGAAATATTTTTGCACAGAGCAGATGGTCTTCGTGTTTCACTGTTGCAGTCATCACATTTGGGTTATCTGCCTGCAGGTAACCCTCAGTCGGCCCGAATACCAGAGTCTTGGGATTTCCGTGTCGGATGCTTTCTCCTCATCCATGATGTCAGGGGTATAAAACATGCAGCCGATGCCATTACATCAGCTTTTCTTGCCGCGCGAGAGCCTGAAGCAGAAGCAGTTTGCAAGTGTCAGTTGGCAGCTACCTGAAATTTTCATTTTTCGAGTTTCAAACCTGAAGTCTTCTAAAGCGAAAAACCCCATTGGGGATCCTTTTTTTATGCTCTAACCGATGTCAGAAAAAGTTAACAATTGTCTTGCCTGTGGAAAGCAAATACCTCACAGAGATTTTCATTCTTACTGTGTCACCTGTTTAGGCCCAGACCACGATGTCCCTCACTGTCGGTTTTGTGCCTTGTTCGACACCTGAACTATTCATCGTTGGGCAATTTTTGTCTCTAAATTCTTTCACTCTCATTCTCTGTATTCCAAAATGGCTTTGGTAAGTCATCTGACTACCGATCTTCTGAATAAACGCAAAGATAAAAACAGAGACAGACCGCATAGGTCCAAAACTGCCAACGACGCTTCCGTTAAGCTAGTCACCAGTCCGCCGGTACTCAGTGAGGCATTTTCGCAGCCCCTGTTATCCGCTTCTACAGATTCGCAGGCCTTTATTGAGACCCATTCGGAGTGCGGTATGCCATGAGATGCTTCTTCGATTATGGAACCTGCGGATGTCTCTACCTTGGATGGGTCTGGAGCCGCTGTGCAGGCACCAGCGTCTGAGGGTGTATTCAGACCTTCGATGTTCGTATCAAACAGACTGCGTCGTTAATGACTAAATCTACTGAATTTCTCAGGCCCAGAGTTTGCACTACACCTAGGAAACAGATGACCAAAGCACATTTTCAAGCTCCCATGCCACAGACACAAATGCTTAGAATGGCTGAAGACCTTATTACTTTTATTAGGGGAAGCCAGCCTTCCCCCTCTAAAAGACAAATAATTGATTTTCCTTCTGATTCTTCACACCATGTGTTTGATGACTCTGACCCCTGTGATTACCAGGGCATACCCTTATCTACCTATGGGGACTCAGATGCAGAGGATTCAATTCCCTCAGCCTCCCTCCCAGAGGACCTTTCTTTCGTTGAAACCTTGCATACTCTAAGAGAGCATTTCCGCTGGGAATGCCAGGACTACCCATAGTCCAAAAAAAGACTCGGGGAATTTTTAGACTTGCCTCAGCATAGGCCCTCTAGCTATTCCCCCTGTCCTGGATATTGTAGATGATGTCTTCATGGAATACAGCCTTACCCCTGATACTTTACCACCTGCTCCTAGAAAGCCTAACAGATACTGCAGAGTACCTGACTCTCACAAATTTCTCTTTAAAAATCCCACTGCGTTTCCAGAGACCATTTCCCAGGGACCTAAAAGTATTAAGGCTTCTACAGCCAAAAACCCTACCCCTTCAGACAGGGATTCTAGGACTCTAGACAGATGGGGTAAGAAGGTATATACTTCTGCAACTCTTGCCATCAGGGCTTTAAATTGCCAGTTTCACATGTTGACCAAGTCAACAAGTACCAGCAGCATATTATTGATCTAATTAAACAAAAAATGTTATTGATTCCTGATTGTGCAGAAAATAAGGACTTACAAGACTTAATGCATTCTGCATACCAAGTTGGTAAACATACTTTGCAGTGTGGTTTTGATGCGTAGAAGCATCTTGCAGGGCTGCTGTCACTTGGTCTGTTCTGACAAGGCACACTTTGCTGACGGAACAAATCTTGCCAGACCATGTCAAGGCAAAATTACTTGATGCTCCATTAAACCAAAAATGTTTCTTTGGCTCTAAAGCAGAAGAAGTTCTTAAAAAGATGGAGGAAAAAGCTAAATTCATGCAAACTATTAAAGATTTCTTACAGGTACAGCCACCTAGATTCAGTAGGCATTGGCCTTCAAAAAACTGGTCCTTTCCAGTCCCTTCCAGACCTTCTCAGCCCAAACCCAGGGGCAACAGACCACAGAGACTACAGTCTCAGGGTATGCACAGATCTAAACAATGGAGTGCTCCCTCCTCAAAAACTGGGTGTGGTATTCCACCCCCTATAGAAAAAGTTCACAATGACTTATTCTTAATCCTTCCCAGCCATGCCCAAGTACTTGCACCCCTAGGAGGAAAACTCGCCCTGCATGCAAAAAAACTGGGAGTATATTACCCAGGACCGATGGGTCTTGAACATTGTATCCCAGGGATACAGATTCTGTTTCCACTCTCTGCCAACCCCAAACGGATTGCCAGACCTTCCTCCAAACCAGTGGACAGAGGCCCAAAAGCAGGTACTTTCTCTTCTCAGTATCAGGGCTATTCAGCCTGTGCCAACAGAGCAAAGGGGGACAGGGTTTCTACTCCGGGCTGTTCTTGGTGCTCAGGAAAGAAAACACTTGGCACCCTATTCTGGATCTGTCAACCCTAAACACCTTCCTGGTGGTACCAAAATTCAAAATGCTTACACTCCAGCAGCTCCTTCCTATGCTAGCCAAGGACTCCTGGCTAGTCGCCCTAGACTTAAAAGAAGCTTATCTGCACATCCCCATAAGGGAATCTTGCAGAAAATATCTACATTTCAGGGCAGGCTCTATGCAGTATCAGTTCTCTGCACTTCCCTTTGGCTTATCTACTGCACCCAGAGTATTCACAAAGTGCCAGGCTCCAGCCATTGCTTACTGCAGGCTGAGAAATATTCAAATTTACCCATAAGTGGATGATTGACTGATTCAGGCGGACTGTCAGGAATTGCTACTTCAGCACCTGACGTTTGTAAAGAGACTCATTACTTCTCTGGGATATACCATCAACGAAAATAAATCACATCTGGTACCTAGCCAAAAGATTGTATTCCTGGGAGCAGGTTTGAACACAGCTTCCCAGATGGCATTCCTCACTCCAGAAAAGCAGGTTTATTTGACAACTTATTTCAAACTACTGGCCAGCCAAACCCAGCTATCTGCAAGAAAAATACTGCAAGCCCTAGAGTTCATGGCCTCGTGTTCTACTGATTCCATATGCAAGACTGCTTATGAGGAAACTTCAGTTGTACTTAAAAAGTCTCTGGTGTCAACATTCCCAGGACCTGGAAATAGTGATTCCTATCATTCCTTGCCTAAGGGCAGAGTTCCTTTGGTGGGCAGAGGCTTGCAACCACAAAAAGGAACTCCTTTTCTCATAACCCCCCGCCACCCAAACTCTGACAACAGACCCATCAGACTATGCATGGGGGGGCTCACATGGCAGGCAAATGCATTCAAGGCAAATGGAGCCCAGGACAAATTCACCTGCATATCAATCAAAAAGAAATGTTAGCTGTACAGAATGTACTGACAGCCTTCAAATACCTTATCCTGCCAGGGCGACTCCTGATAAAGACAGACAACACCACAGTTATGTGGTACAAAAAGAAGCAGGGGAGGGGGCTCACTCCTACCCACTCTGCAGGTTAGCCATGGCTCTGTGGGACACAGCCTTAAGCAACCAAGTGCACCTGCAAGCTCAATTCCTGCCAGGGAAACAAAATTCACTGGCAGACGACTTAAGCAGAAATCTAATGGACCCACACAAGTGGAAACTGGAACCAAACTCCTTCAAACTTCTAATACACAGGTGGGGGACACCAGAGGTGGACCTCTTTGCATCCCCCCAAAACCATCAACTAAACAAATTTTGCACCAGAATTCCCCACAGCCAAGCTTGGAAAGTGGATGCCCTATCCTTCACATGGGAAAACCTCTCAATCTATGCCTTTCCCCCTCTGCCCCTCCTTCCAGAAGTACTCCTCAAGATCAAACAGGACAGGTCAAGGACAATCCTTTTTGCACCAGACTGCCACACCAGCACTGGTACCCACTCCTACCCAGTCTGGCAACAGTGGGCAGCTACATCAGACCCTCTCTCTGCTGTCCTAGCAGAAGGGACAGATTTTGCATCCTCAGCTGCAAACCCTGAACCTGGCAGCCTGGCTTATTCCCTGAATACATCACCAGCATCCCTCAGCAAACAGGTGCTGGATGTTATCCTTGAGGCCAGGAGGCCCAGTACTAGGAAATCCTATTCAGAAAAGTAGAATAAATACTGTTCTTGGAGCCAGTCTCAAGGGAAGGACAGCCGTGCCCTCCTTGCCTCAAATCCTAGATTCAGGAAACCACGAAACACAACACCAACCAAGAAAAGTGATTGAATGAACCACAAGCTGAAATTAAGGAAACGAGTATTTTACTATATAAAAGACTCAGTAAAAAAATATACAAAAGTAAGCGCTTTCGTAAGGCAAGCTTTGGGAATCAACCCAAGTGTGTTGACTGCAACAGTGAAACATGAAGAACATAGTACAGTTGTGTACACTTACCATAAATGTAGATGTTCGAGTGTATTCACTGTTGCAGTCCTGGTTGCCCTCCCTCCAGCCCCCTGTCTTTCTATACTTTCTACCTATCCTCTTTTTTGGCCATATCTTATGGAAATGGTATTTACTTTTTACTGGAGGTGTTCCACACCATTTGATTGCTTCCTATTTTGGGGGCTTCTGACATCTGGGGCAAGAAAAACTGATGTAATGGCATCGGCTGCATGTTTTATACCCCTGATGACCTAACGTCATGGATGAAGTGATAGCATCTGACGCAGAAATCCCAAGACTCTGGTATTCGGGCCGACTGAGGGCTACCTGCAGGCAGATAACCCAAGTTTGATGACTGCAACAGTGAATACACTCAAACATCTACGTTTATGGTAAGTGTACACAACTGTACTTTCCTGATCCTTTCCAGGCAGTCTCTGACTTCAGCAAAAACATACCTCAGGTTTTTAGGTTTCATGGCATCAGTGATTCTCATGATTCCACTGGCCAGACTTCACGTGAGGAAAATAAAAGTGCATCCTCAAGACAGTCTGGTGCCAACACAAGCACCACCTATATTTCCAGATTGCCATGCTATGATTTGTAAAAAGGGAATTATGGTACTGGAAGGCCGAAACATTTCTCAGTCTTCGTCTTCCCTTCTCCTTTCCAGCTCCCACTCAGTCTGTAACCACAGACACTTCAAACTTTGCTTGGGTAGTGGTTTCCATGTGGGTGAAAGTTCATGGTATATGGGACAAACAGGACAGAGCAAACCATACGAATGTCAAAGAGATGATAGCAATAATAAATGTTCGTTACTAAATCATCTTTGGACTCCAGGATCTCTGCGAGTTATCATAGATGACACCACAAACTGGGAAAACCAGATCCTACAATCTTTGCAGGCTTGCCCTGCTAGACTGGGATGTAGCAACTTGGCACACTCTGACCCACCAGGATTCTTACATTCCATCAGAGCAAGCCATTGTTATAGATAAGCTGAGCAAGGACCAGGACAGACCCTTGCAAATGGAGATTGAACATTGGGGTCTTCCTGGAATTGATCCATCTGTGGGGAACTCCTCAAATAGATCTCCTTACCTCCATTCACAACATACAGCTAAAGAGATTCTGCCCCAGGATTCCTTTTAAGCAGGCCTGGAAGATGGATGCCTTTTTTTTTTCTTCTCATGGACAGGAATATTCCTGTAGGCATTTCCACTAATTTCAGGGTCATGTTAAAGATTCAGAAGAACCCTCCTCCAAGATAGTTTTGGTGACTCCCTTTTGTCCCAGGCAGTAGTGGTAGTCCCTTCTTTTAAAAATGACTAAGTGCAGTTATCACAAGCTCCTTCACAGATTGGATTTACACTAGATCACGGGTTGTTTGATATAACCAAACCTGAAATCTCTTTAGTTCATTGTTTGGATTATAGAATGTTAATACCTTTTAGGCACCTGTTTTCTAAGGATGTGCAACAGTAGCAAAGAAACCTGCTACTAAAAAATCATATACGGGTAAATGGAATAATTTCTAGCTGGTATCATAGTGAGAACTAGGACTCTTAATGCCCAATTGCTTCTGGCTGTACATTATGTATGAGTTACTGACCTCTGGCCTTTGTTACTTTTTTATCAAGCTTCATCTTTCAGACATTTCTGCATGTCTGCTGATATTTCTCCCCTTTCTAACTAGTTTCAAGTCATGCAGTTCTTGAAGGGGGGGGGGGGGTCATATTCATCCACCTAGAAAGCAGGTGGCTCCTCCTTGGGATCTTTTTTTTTCTTTTGTTTTCTTTTTCAAAAAAAAAAATGAACATAACACTTTCTCCATTTGAAGTAGTTCATCAGGCTGACTTGAGGTTCTTAACTTGGAAAATATTGTTACCTCTGTAAAAGAGTATCTTAGCTACAGTCTTTTATGGCGGCTCAGCCCTACCTCATTTTTCATAAAGATAGGGTTATCTTAGAGAACAAATCCTTTTATGTTGAGCCAAACTATTCATCTCTGTTTTCTTTCCAGAACCTAAAAAGATGGGGAAAGAATCTTGCATTCTCAGCTCAGATACTGTCTTGACAGAACTTAAGCCTTTAGAAATTCTGATAAACTATTAATTTCCCAATGAGAGTAAGAAAATGGGACAGCCAGCATCAAAACAGACAATTTCCAAGTGGTTGTTTCATGCTGTTACCGTCAAGTCCACGTTTCAAGTGTTTGGACAAGTACATACCAAATGGGGCTTTTGGTGTTAGAAAGTTTCTAATTCAGTAAAAGGAACCTAATTTTCAAGTAGAATTTGTGGGCTGCTGTTTTAGTGTTGTCAAACTTCAGATAGGGCTCAAGTTAAACACCTAGGAGTTTAAAGTTTGGAACTAGACTATATTGGGTGTGGTTGAGATCTATAATTTCAGCGGTATTGGAAGTGGTGAGGTTTTGGTGACCAGGATAAAATCATCATAACTTTTTGCATATTTTTTTTAACTTTAGGCTGTTGTTCATCCATGTTGAATCAAAGTGAATGGATTTAGTAATTATCATCTTTATTTTTTAATTGTGTAAATATTGTTGGAAGAAAAGTAGGGGGCGTATAATATTTTTGAGCTGACATTATATAGGCATGTTGTCGACTAATGTAATATGTAGAAGTGGAACAAGGTTGGAGGCCTGGAATATACCAAGAACAGAGTGGGAGGGATGAGATACGCTTAGTCCATTTAACTCAGTAGGAGTGTTCAGCGAGGTAGCTTGTGAGATTGAGGTTAGAAAGCTTATATATGAGTAAGTTATAGCTTATTGTATCAAAGACTTTCTTTTGTGTAGGTGTCTCTGAACAACATCTGGAACTACATAAGATCTGACCAGTATCCAAAAGAGTTGGTGGATTACCTTTTTATTAAAGTTTCATTCTCACGGTTCTAACACCCATTTTATGATTACCAAGGGTAAGGACAGTATTCCCTTAGTCTCTAAGATTTCTGCTGAACCAGGGTAGAGGTTCAGGCTATTCAAAACTTCAGTCCTCCAATGTGATCACTATCTTAAGAAGTAGGACCAAGTCATCCAAATTCTAGATGCCTGCCATCTTTCCACAGCTTGATCCAGGTATGTCCCTCACTCATCCCCATCTCATATCCCCTCTCAGGAACTAATGAAGCTTGCCCAGGATTTTGTTTTATTCCTACAAAGTCTTGCAAAGGTCCTTGGTCAGAAAAAAAAGGTAACAGTCCTCCTCTGAAGACGCTAATTCCTCTGTTTCTTAAATGGATAAGCTGGCATATATCCGTTATGCCTTCCTCCTTCAGCTTTGATTCAGATACCAATGATGCACTGTCTTTTTGCTACTACAGAATTTCTCATTTGGTGGTATCTTCAAAAGAATGAAGGAGCACTTCAAATGGATCTGCTGCCTATAAGAGACCAGGAAAGTTTCTGGGTTTATAAGACCTAAAACTACTAGCCAGACGTACAGTTGCTGGAGTGTTAGAAGATGTTTTTGGGGGTCTATCTCTGGAACATGACTCTCAACTCTTTGCTATCCTAAAGCCAGAACACAAGAATTGTGGATTTGTGCAAGTGCCTGTACAAGAATTCACTTGCTAATCCAGCTGTGGTGTCCATGGATGCCAGCAAGAGGTCTGATGTGCTTTGACATGATCAAGCAGGTCATGAATCCACTCAGCAGTGACAGAAAGAGTAAGATGCTTCACCATGTTTAGAAGGTATGTATGTTACCTGGCCTTTGGGGCCTTGAACTGCCAAACACATATGTTGAAGTACGACTAGACATTCTTGTTTCAGTTGAAGGACAATACTAAGGAAGTTGAGGATAAGGCCCAGAGAGGCAAGATGGTAGAACTATGCCATCTTACAAGTTGGCGTGCATGCATGCTATCAAATATGGCTATGATGCTTTGGATATATTTTACAGGCAAACCTGGCCGAGGACTCTGTCCCTGCTAGATCATGTCAAAGCACAGCAGTTTAATGCACCACTGAAGAAAAAACTACTCGTTGAACCTCTATGCCATAAGTGTTTGAGACTGTGGGAAAAGGGAAAGAACATGCAGTGTGTGAAACAGCTGTTTCACTCAGCTGCACCTGCAGTTACTTCACCAAGAGTTTACCTTAGCAGTATAGGCAGTAAAAAGGTAAAGGTGAAAAAACAGAAGGCAGGAAGGTCCAGTGCAAGAAAAAGAAATGGCAAGCTGAGCAAAAGGAGAAACCTGTATGCCATCAGGACTGAGACCTTGACATGGAACTCATATGCCTCACCCCTTTCTTCTCCCTTCACCCCTGTTAAGTAATTTGGGCACGAAAGTTGGAACTAGACAAATGGAGGGCCATAACAATATTTTTTCAAGACCTTTTGTTATGACATATGCAAATGATTGTACAGGCATTTTAAAGATAATAAAAAAGAATTAGGGTATAGTCTCTTCTTTTGACAATGTTACAAATATAATTGGAGAAGCTCATATAGTGGTTTATAAAAAAGGTAAATCCCTTAAACAATATTTTGATATCGCTGATGGTACACTTTTATTAATATCAACAAAAAAGCAGGCACATTTAAATGTGGATGTTGCCCACAGTGTCGATATATATTAGAGAGGGAAGTAATTTGGATCAACAATATTAAGGTGAGGTCAAATTCTCATATAGATTGTAATTCTCTAAGACTAATTTATGGAGTTTTGTGCGCATCATGTAAAGGATTTTTTATAGGGCAAACAGAGACTGCTTAGGGACTGTATTTATGAACATAATTTAGATATTAGGAGTAAAGATAATGCCTTAGTTAAGCATATTATAGAGTTTTCCACGCATTCTTTTCATTTTTTTGGCATTGAAATTGTCTCTAAAAATTGCAGGGGTGATTCTTGGGAGCTTATTGAGTCCAAGGAAGAAGTGGCAAATTAGGCTTCATGCTTTAAGCTCCACTTGTTTAAATGAGAATTGTTCTATTGTTAGCATTCCGAAGTTACCTTCGTTTTATGTTTAATGGTTTTATATTACATTTAATTAAAAAGTAATTTAAAAGGTTGTAATGTATTTTTCGTAGTAATAGCTTTTTAGAATATAATATCATTGATTTTATAGGTCATGTGATTTTTTTGAGTGGGCTTTTTAAATGTGATGTTATTGCTAGATTCTGAAGAAGTCTATGTTGTATATGTGGCAAAAGCGCTTAATCTGTGTGGTAATTAGATTATCAGGATTTTTAACTGCTGTTGTCTTTATTTTGTTAGTCTGACATGTTTATAGTCTTGAAGGAGGCTAGGAAACCTTATCTGACTAAAAGGAAGAGATTCTCCTCCTGCTGTCAAAAGAGAGGTCAGGGCTGAACACATACTTCTGTGTCAGTGATCGTCAAATACCTGCCTGACCTCTTCAAATCTGGGTTTTTTATTCTTCTGTAAAGATGCATATCTGTGTTATTTCTGCCTACCTTCCTTGTTAGTAATAAAGCATTTCCTAAATGGGTCCAGTATCTGAGTAGGTATAGTTCAGGACAATACACTGGACACCTCTGTTTTATGTCTACCCCTAGATTGCACCATGGAACTGTGATGGGAGGGGAGAAAAATGAGTATTGCATAAAAAAAAATGAATCCCTGAGACCCACAAGACATCCTTGGGTTCCACGACTGACCCCAGCAGAAAAAGAGAAAGTTCAGAAAAATTGGAGTCGCACCGGATTGCATTGCCATAAAGGTGACTCTGGGTACCCCCCAAAAAATAAAAAAAAGACAGTGCAGTTGTGTATATCTTTTGCCAGTTTCAATGGGGGGAAGGCCTACCTTTAAATAGACTGAAAGTGGTTGTCCTGTTGCGTCTGTTTCTGGTGCTTTCATGGCAAGTCCATACCAGGGTAGGTAAGGACCTATTCAGCTAGAGTTGCAGCAGCCTCTGTTGTCTCCTTAGGGGGAGTCATCAGTCAAGCTTTCCTGGAAGCCAGGCCAGGCATTGGGTCTTCTGTGGCAGAAGTCTCACATTTAAAGACTAGTGCAATACTGGAACGTCTCCAGTTATAAGTTCTAACACAAATGTACATCTCTTCTAATTCCCTCCTCTCATTTTTTGTATCATTCTGATATTGCCTTACTCATTGGTGCTTCTTTTACCCCATACAGCCAAGCTGCCCAACATTGTTTCTCTTCCTTTTTGTCCTGTGTAGAGATTGGAATGATTTACTGTAGTTTTCTTTTGCTCTCTTTAACTTAGATTTATCAAATTTCCAACTTCCTCATAGCCACCTTCATTTTATGCTGGTGCCTGATCTGAAATGGAGCCTTTTGTTTAATCTTTTTTATCCATGCCTGTGATTGCTGATATATCCAAAAGTGTTTTTGCTTGTGAGCTTGATAACTGAAAACAGAACAATGTAGAATGGAGTACGCAACCAAAACAACTTTTTATTAAACTAGTAAGTACTTTCATTATAGTAATGTATAACAAAAAGCAAACTGTTGAATAAAACAATCTAAACTTTTTTAATACTTCCCAGTAAGTGACATCATCCATTCAGTGTTCTTAATTAAAAGTGAATAGTATAAAAACTAATCAAACATTATTTGATAGCACAATGGTTTGTTCTTTAAAAAAAAAAAAAAAAGAAAAAAAAGTTCTGTGAATAATGCATTTGAATTCCCAAGATTTAATTAATGAATGACTTTCCAAGAAAGCATTAATGGTCCTACCATCTTATATCTGTTGTGACTTACTCTAAGACAAAAATACAGATGTTTTAAATCTTACACAGTCTTTACTATGTTTATGAAATAAATTAGTTTTCTTCTTGTTTGTAACATCTGTCACATGCTCCACTACCATGTCTTTCAGTGATTGCATAATTTTGCCCATATTGTTTACTTTTTCAAGTATATTTTGCCTTGACGGATTTGTCTGCAAAAATATTGTATACATTTGAAGAATCATCCATAAATCTGCATTTACTACACCCGAAACAAGGAAATGCACCATAATTGTTTTACTCATTCAAAATTTAAAATTGTCTGAGTTGTCCATTCTTTCATATTTTATCTACAAGAAAAGGGTTTCCTCCATTTAACATGCTAATAGATGTGATCCAGTTTTCTTAACAGTATTTGCGACTTGTAAAATGGAACCTTATTTACTTATGTTTGTGTGCAACCTAACTTTCCTGTAGTGCGATCTTGGAGTTGGTGTATTTATTTAGCAGGGGGGTGAGGGTGGTGCAGGTGGTTTGTCCCCCTGCAAAAACAGAAACAAATTTTTTGTGTTTGAAGTTTCAAAACTTCGATATTCTGGTCTCGGATGTTTGAAGTTCAGAGGTTTGAAACTTCGAGCTTTAAAAGCAGATCCTTAAATGCATATCCTCTAAGTTCTTCTGCGTGCGCTATCTTATCCTGGTCTTTTCTCATACTGCGCATTTCTTTTACCACTTCTGTCTTTCTAAGTGTTCTTGCTCATCTGTTCCCTCTTATATTCTTTTAATGAGGACACTTCTTAATTACTTTATAGTTTTCTCTGTTAAGTTCTTTCATGATGGGGTTTTATTTCTTCCCTTCCTTTACCTTACTGTTTCATGTTTTTGTGGTAAGACTTTGTTATTGGTTTAGCTGCACAGTAATGCATCTTATTTACTTCTGCTATATCACATGAATTTCTGTTCATAGCCTTGATTACTGTGTTCATCTGTTTTATCATGCTTCTAACATTTTGGGCCCTAATTACTTTCTATAATCTTTGTCTTTCTTCAGTCTTAATATGTCTATCTATCTCTGTTTAATCAAGCAACTCTTCCCTTAGATCATTTTCTTCTAAACTGCACAGTTTTTATTCCGTGTCCTGTTGACATTCTACAGAAAGTTTCAGAACATATTTTTGTGATATGTCCTCTTCAGCTGCTTCCTGCGTCATTTGCTGCTCCTTCATATGGGAACTTAATGGCCCATCACTCCACAACATTGCCTATGCCAGAGATGTCACAGCTTCCTTCTCCTTCTGCAGTGCATCTCCAACTGAACTTTTGTACCAGTTTCCTTCTGAAAGCACCAGAGCATTTTCATGCAGCAGGTTATCAGATGCCTCCCTTTCCACCTGTTGCTTCTTAGTTTGAGGACTCATTATTTCATTATGCTGTGACACCTTGGTTGGCTTTTCTACATTAAATCCTTCACTTTATGTGTAATCCATAACTTAAGTTTGTTTCTTTAGCTTCTCCATTACTAATTCTCTTTTCTACTTTCCCCCTTTGTTTTCTTATTTTTCTATTGTGAAATGTTCCAGGTCCGCTTGCCTTTGTGTATATTTTTCTTCAGATATCTTTGGTGCTGCTTTTTTGCATTGATTAATTTGGGTTTCTCCTTTGCATAAATATTGTACCTTATCAAATCTCTCTCTCTGTCTCATGTCCATGTTTCTTTTTTTATATCGTTAAAAAGTCTCTTGGTTTACTTTATATTTTCTCACATAGTCTGACACTTCTTTTTCCTGGTGGCCCAAATTTCCTTCACCTTTGTAATGTTTTTCATGGATCTGTTGTATTAATGAACTTAAATTTTCATTTGAAGCTTTTGACCATTTTACTTGTACAAGTATTTTTCTTTCCCCTAATTTCTCTCTCGTAATCTTTCTGAGCATCTTCTATCTGGAAATTTTTGGTTGCATAATAGTAAAAACACATAATTTTTTTCTTGTCTTCAGTAGTCAACTCTGTCATCTTTATGGCTCTGTTTTGGCCGGTCAGTTTTTGTGGACTACTACTTCTACAACACAAGGGCCATCCTCCCCTTGATCCTGGCCTAACTCCATTGTAGGAATTTTTCTGTGTTTTGAGGTCTCTACATTGCCATTTTTCCAGTCCTGGCACCAGTGTGTACACCAGTATTGTGCACTTTTCAGCATGAGACCTGTGCACCCATGCTGTCTTAATTATTTTTTTGACCTGAATATGTCCGTGACATATTTTGCGTAAAATATGGTCCACATATCGGTGTTGTCTTGGTGAGATTTTGTGAAAACAGGGTCCATCACATGAAGGTACTCCCCAAGACTTGAGGATGAATTCATTTTCGGCAATACTACTTTCCTTTTCTTGCTGACCTCATCATCTCTCCATTTGGTCTTTTCATTATGAGTTTTTGTATGATTTTACATAGAAAACTGGTCTGGCTGATAGATTTTAAATTGTTTAGTTTGTGTGAACACTCCCCATTTATGAATTGTTACCTCTTTAGCTGACCTTTTTAATTTTTGGTTTCCCTCTGCATCTCTTTGCCATCATGCATGTCCCTTGAGCTCTCCTTCTGTTATCTGCTCCAGTATCCCTGACTCCACTTGGGCTTACCTCTCAGGGACTGGGGCCCTGTAAGTATGGAAGTTCAAATACATGCGATTAAGAAGTAGGTGGATAAGAGATCAGGGTGACTGGGTGTGGCATTGTCATGATTACTGTGGAGGGCTTTTTTTTTCATCCCTCTGAATGTCCCTTCTCATGTCTAACTTGCAGTATGTTGGAACTATCTACTGGTGAGCTGGTGGTGCAGTTGCACAGGTTTTTGCTGTAGGACTTGAGTTTTCAGCCTTCACTGAGGACTGTAGACAAAGATGCTCTGCCCCTGTACCCCTTTCCTCTCAACTAACTCCTCAAGGCACATATCTTATCACTTTCTCTATGCCACAGAGCCAGTATTGATAACATTTCCGTAGTATTTGAAAAGTTGGAAGAAGTAGTTAAGTAACTGATATTGTTGCCAGCTGTGTATAACTGGCATTCTGACAGTGCACTAACCTACATTCTGAGATAATTTTCATTTCACCTGAGCCTCTGCTTAGCATCTTCATCTACACCCAGCTGTTTTATAGTCTTCTCCAGTTTTTTTACATGATGAGTGTTGTATGAAGGTGATGCTTAGCTGCTTGGTTCCCATCCCATGTTGTCTCGTGATATTTCAGTTCTTTCCCATAGAGTGTTGTTTACATTCTTTAAATGTGCACCATTCCTCTTTGCACTTTTTACAAATCGCCTTTGATATTGTGACATTATTTTAATGTGATAGGTAGCAGTTCTCTTTTGCTTCATTAGCCCAAGCTAAGATATTTTGATATGTATCCCCCAGGACCTCTGTGTATAAGATCTTTCTGTGCTCTTTCTTTAGCATTTTATAGAAAGCCAGATCTTTCCTAGCTGTATTTGCCATATAACTACTTTATACCCTTTTGGTTAGCAAAAATGGGAGGCCTATTCTTTTGGTGTTTCACGTGCCTTCTTTACATAGGTTCATAAGTAGGTACTAGGCTATCGGCCCTAGGGCCTGTACAAGCCTAGCCAAAAAGCTACCCTGGCATTCACCACCCAAGAAAATTAGTTTCCTGTGCCCCTGTCGAGCAGAGCCACAGAGGTGATCCCCGGGGTGAATTTCCTATTTCCCATCCAATCATCAAGATTTTTCTTGAAGAGTGCTAATGAGGAGCTTTGTTTGATATAGATAGGTAGTTTGTTCCAGAGTATGGGAAGTCTCTGGGACAGGAATCTATCCCTCCAACATGTTCTGTTTATTGTGGTGACAAGGTTTAGGTCCCTAGAGCGTGTAGCACGGAGGTATTGGGATTTCTTTAACTGGAGCATGTCCAACAGCTCTGGGTTTGACGTAGCTTTGTATGTTAGGCAGAGATCGCCTCTGAGTAGGCGATATGCAACAGAGTAAAGCTGGAGTTTTTTGAGACGGTCTGCGTAGGGCATCTGTTTGAGGCCAGTAATCCTCTTTGTGAGGTATTTCTGTGGCCTTTCCAGTTGTTGTAGATGTCTTGTGAGGTACATACCAAAAGGGGCATTGTACTCTACAATGGGTCTAATGAGTGATGAGTAGAGGGCAACATTTACCTCTTTTTTCCTGGATGAGAAAACTTTTGTGATGAGGTGTGCCATGTAGAAGGATTTCCCGACTACTGTGGCGATGTGATTATCAAAGGAGAGACTACTGTCCACATGTGTCCCAAGGTCTCTTATCACACTTTCGGTGTTAAGTAGACTACCACCTATGTGGTAGCTCATGGGTACAGAGTTTCTACCAAAGGGGATGACAGTGCACTTTTTGGCATTGAGCTTGTGGCCATGGCTTTGACACCAGGCATCTGTCTCAGTGAAGCCCTTTTGTAGGATGTCCACATCGTTAGGAGTTTCAGTTATGGCTCCTAGTTTGCAGTCAGCTGCAAACTTCATTAGCCAAAGACCTTCTGTGTTAGCCTGTACTTCAGAAAAGTAGATTCCAAACAGGAGAGGACCCAGGACTGAACCCTGTGGTACTCCACTTGTCACTGATCTGAAGTCGGATTTGGAGTCTGCTACTTTCACAGTGTGGGTTCTGTCAATGAGCCAGTTGGCAACCCATCTTGTGACATAGGGATTTGTACCTAGTTTAGTGAGTGTATCTATAATTCCAGAGTGGGGGATGGTGTCAAAAGCCTTGGCGAGATCTAGATTGGCTGTGTGAACCACCTTACCCTTGTCTACGACTTTGTTGACTGCTTCAAAGAAGTCAGTCAGGTTTAGGAGACATGATCTGTTTTTTACAAACCCGAACTGGGTGGAGTCCAGAGTTTGGAGATTACCAGTGTCTTTGTTTATACGTTCCATGGCCTTGTAGACCAGGCTCTTTAGGCTAATGGGACGGTAGTTATCGGAGTCCGTGGGGGCTCCCCTTTGTGGAGTGAGATAACCGTCGCTGGGCACAAAGCCTGAGGTTAGGCTATGATTGAACTTGGTGCTTAGGTGGGGTGCCAGTTCATTCTGTAGTTCATATAGAACGCAGCCTGGGATGTTGTCAGGTCCCATGGATGCTGTGTTCTTGGCTTTGGAGAGTGTTTTTTACCTGTGCACCAGTGATTACAGGAACTTTGCTTTCTTCCGGTATAGAGATAGTAGAGGAACTTTGCATTCTTCCAATATAGAGATGGGCCCTTTAGGGGGGGGGGGGTAAAGTTAGCACTGAACCTATGTGCCAGGATGTGGCAATATCAGTTGGGTCTGTATATTTAGTGCCATTGTGCTGTAACTCAGAGCAGATCTTAGTGTTGCCATTGAGATTCTTGACATAGCTATAGAATGCTTTGTGGTTGTCTTTAGAATCAGTGGCGATTTTGTTTTCATAACTAGCTTTGGAGGATTTTATGAGGGATCTTAGCTTCTTACTGAGGCTGAACAGGGAGTTCTTCCAGTCATGGGATTTTACTCTTTTTTGCAATAGTTTTTTTCTTCTGTTGTAGAGTTTATGGCAGGGGACCACCAGATTGGCTTCCTCTTTTTGGAGGATAGCATCTTGGTTCTATTAGGGATAGCACGATCCATGCACTCATGTAAGTGCTTATAAAGTGCATTTGTGTAGAGTTCAGCAGTCATACCTCTATTGTCCGTCTGCATAGGTGTCGTGAAGTTTGCCACTTCTGTCTTAAGAAGCGTGAAGTTGGCTTTGGAGAAGTTTTTTACGGTGGTTTCCCCAATGGGGGTGGGGGTGGGATGTTGATGTGTAGGCTGAGTAGCTTGTGGTTGGATCTGACCAATGAGGAATTGACCTCTGGTGTGGAACACCGGTCACCCATGTTGGTAATGACCAGGTCTAGGATAATGCTGCTCCTGGTGTGGGTGTGGATAAGTTGATCTAAGGCGTTGGAATTTATGAATTCCAGAAAATGTTGAGAAAAAGAGTTGCTACATGAGTAGTTTTCCCAGTTATTGATGGGGTAGTAGAGGTTGCCCATTATTATGGTGTTGGGTTGTACCCTAATATTTTCAAGTGTACCAAGAAATGAGGAGTGGGAATCCTGGGGCATGGTGGGGGATCTGTAACAAGTTACAATTTGGATTGTGGTCTTGCCCAGAGTTAGTTGCACTTGGATAATCTCGGATTCATTATGCTGAGCAACTAGCCTGGAGGTGTTGATATCCTTAATGAATATGGATACGCTTCCACCTTTAGTGTTTCGGTCCAGGTTAGGTGGCCGAAAGGTGTGGTATGGATTGTAGGCTAGTAATGGAGGAGTGCTCTCTGGAGCATTGAACCAGGTCTCTTTCACTGCACAGATGTCGATGTTCTCCATTTTAAGGAGTGCCTCGAGTGAATGCATTTTGAGGTTTAGACTTCTAGCATTGAGTAGCATTACCCTTAGATTTTGCTTGCTTGTACCTGTTACGGTGGGGAATTTGTCATTTTAACCTTGCCTAAAAAAGGCACTATAGAGGTGGCAAGAGCCTTAGGCAGTATCCGGAATCCCAAGGGCGACAGGTGCAGGCCATCTCTGGCAAAGCATCGTGGTCTGTCGATCATGTCATCCCAGGCAGACAGATACTGAATCCCCTTAGAGTGACACCAGAAGCTTAGCCAATTGTTGAAGTCAGTCATTTTGTCCTTGTACTGTGGTATCATTCTGGGTGATGGCAGGATGCTACTCAGGGCTAGGGACATACCTGCTTGGGCTACAAGATCGGAGAGCTCCTCCATGTCTCTTTTCATGTAGTCCAGGGAGGTACGTCTCCGGTCATTCACACCAACATGGACAATGACAGAGACATATTTGTACTTGTTGTGGAGTGACTGAGTGCGCGCGTTATGTGATGGATCCTGGCACCCCACAGGCAGCTGACAGTAACTTTCTCCTTGTTTACCTGGTGAGAGGAACATCAGTGTGCCTGACTATGGAGTCATCTATGACTAGAGTGTTGGGTACGTTGTTATGCCTTATGGGCTCTGGTTGAGTGGCACACTGAGTTTGTGGGCTATCTGTCATTTGGATTGTGTTGGGGGGTGGAGGTTGCATGCGTTACTGCTTTGGAGGTCTCTGTTGCTTGAGCAGATTTTTATTGAGAGCCTCCGCGAATGTAGGTGTGTGTTTTGTGTTGCTATGTGTGTATTTTGGTGGACTATGTGATGAGTGTGGTGTGGTGCAAGTGTTTACCTTCTCCTCTTGACTGTCTAGTCCAGTCTTTGGTGAAGAGAGCTTTGCTTCTAGTTTGGGTATATAAGTGCATCTCTCACAGGTTGTAGTGTTGGGTGGTAAGAGGAGAGGGTTGTCTGTGTACATGAGGCAATTGCTGCATTGCCCCAAGGTGCCCAGATTCATCAAGTAGACATGAGAAAACATCTGGAGCTGACCTTTAGACATGCCTGGATAGGTGCTTATTTATTAAGTACTAAAAACTGTTTTCCTCTAGACAAGTGAGGAAAGTTGAGTGCTGTAGTAATTTGTAGCGTATTTAGTGCTTACAATGAGTTCTGAACAAGTGCTGAGCTCAAAGAAACTGATTTGAGTGCTACAACTAAAAAACTGGCTATTTCTAAGGGAAAGTTTGAAGAGCAGACTTTTCTTCCTTGAAGGTAAGATCCAAGTGTTCCATAGTATAACTCTTTTTGTCCTTAACTGCCTTTACACATTTTTTTGAGACATTGAGCTGATTTAGTTTTTTTCAAAACACCACACATATAAACATATGTCTCACCAAAAATAACCCAGATGTCCTCAAGGCTTGTAGAGTTTATTTCTAACAACTTATGCATAATAACATTTGGTGTATACCAGCAATTATTAACACAATTATCCCCTGTAAATCTTCTCAGCCACTTAACTAGCAATGTACAGTGCAGTTGCCTTAACAAGTATTCTGTGGCATTCTGCTGTAGTATCTCTATAATAGGTAATGCTTGGCCAATGACAAATGTGGACAGGATTGTGTGTAAGCAGGAAAAAATTGAGCTGTTTGCTAACACCAGTTAAAAGCCGTGAAAGTCTGAAAACTACTGTAAATTGTTATAATAAATTGGTAGCTAAAGTCTATGACATCCAGAAGGTCACAAATAAGAGAAAAAATTAAGTAAAAAGGAGAACATCTGTGAAAACTCAGAAATGGGACTGAAAGCAGAGAGAATCAGAGGAGGAAAACATAGATTATAATGGCAGCTGAAGGAGAAAGTTCCTCAGTCACCATAGAGACAAAGAATGACCAAATGCATGCTGAGATTTTCAAGGTAACTGGCTCCCTTTTGGACTACATAGAGGTAAATAACAGAAGGCTCCAGGAAATAGAACATGTCTTAACCAGGCATTCAGAGGAAATCACTATTATGTAAACTGTTGGAAAAGGAGATGAAAGAAAAGTTATGGCAAAATAAAGTATGAGCAAATGTCTCAGAAACTGCCTGAACTCATGGATAAGTTTACACAGTGAAAATTGAGGTTTACAGCAGCACCACAACAAATCGAAGGAAAGGACTGTAAAGACATGGAGAAAATGTGTCAGCACATGGATTGGACTTTCTATTGTTGTTATAAACCTATAAAGAGTACACTGAGTAAGTATTCCTAAGTGAGACTCAGAAAGCACCCAAGGCCTATATTTAAAATGCAGACTTACCGAATGAAAAAGGACTCCGTTGTATTTTGTGGAGGGAGGCAACAATCTTAAAGGTTGGAGACACAATGGTAAGTGTGAATAATGACTTTTCATTACAAACACATGCTAAGAAAAATGCTTTTTGTTCTTTGCATCAGATTTCAAGGCAGTTAAACTTTGTTTCAGGTTATTATATGCTCAGTTATTTTGACTGTTCCACCAACTTGTATTAAAAACTTACATAGACCCCTAAGAGGCACAAGATGACTAATAATAACAATAATAATAGAATTAGAGCAAAAGACTGTGGCAAAGAAATAAGCATCTAGTCAAATGTGGAAATTACAAACTATATGGGTATATAGTTGGAAAGAGAAGACCCTTCCTCTTGTCCAAAAGAAAATGATGGCTAGAACAAGGTAGTAGTAGTTTTTGAAAAAGTGAAGAATTTCATAAAATGCAAAGAGAACACTGAGTGAGGATAGTACCTAAAATGGATGTATGTTTATATGGAAACGTATGTGAAATGACCAAAATGTGAATTATACTCTGAATGATACTTTAATACAGTTGAAATCAGTAAGTACTAGTGAGAAAAATAACTGTTTAATCTAAACATAAAAAAATAACTATTGTAACTCAATTTTCACTTAAATGAAAGGCTTTATCTAACTGAAAGGGAGGTGATGGTGCATGCTGTCTGGTGAAATTCTTTTTTGTTTACATACTGCAGACATTTATATCGCTTTCAATAAAAGTCAACAGTCTGAGGGCAGGAAGGGGAAGAAGTAAATAAATAATAAAGGAAGCTAATATATGATGGAAACACAGGCAGTGATGTATAAAGTTAACTTTGGTATGTTCAGAATGTACAAATGAATCAAAAGTTAGAGAGACATGTATGCTGACTAAAAGAAGGATAGATAAGAATCATCACAAAACAATGCACTAGAAACCCTTAATAAAGAAAGTTTAAAAGCAGGAGAATATATGTGTGGGTAAGGATGTCTGTTCTATGTAAAATGTAAAAATGCAGACTTGAAGATATTTTAAAACCATTTAAATCAGTAAGCAACAGTGAATAAATATTTGATATTATATCCTGTTTGGTTAAAGTTGCATTTGATGTTCATCGTGCATACAGCTGCAGTCATAACAGATGGGTTCTCCTGCCGTCAGGCGGGTCCTCGGTCGGCCGAATTCCAAAGTCTAGGTCCGGCGTCGGTTGTCGTCGCTTCTTCCCTGACGTCAGTGTGACAGGGGTATAAAAGAACCAGCCGACGCCATTTTCTTCAGTCTTTCTTGCCGCGCGGTGCCCGAAGCAGAAGCAGTTCGCAAGTGCCGGTCGGCCAGCTCCTGAAATTATGAAAATTTTGCAACCGAAGTCTTCTTGAAAGCTAAGTACCCAATTGGGGAAACTTTTCTTGCCTCAGACCGATGTCAGACAAATTGTATTTCATGTGGGAAGCAAATACCGCATAAGGATTTTCATTCCTTCTGCATTCCTTGCTTAGGCCCAGACCACGACGTCTTGGCCTGTCGTTTTTGTGCTACATTCAACAGACGCACCATTAAGCGTCGGGCGGAGTTCGCCCGACATTATTTTGGCAAAAAATTTAATTACATTATGTCGTCGGATACTCCGACTCCAGTTTTGAGTAAAAGACGCAAAGATAAGGACCGACATACGAGGTCCGCGGCTTCTACCGACACCACGCCAAAGCCGATTACAGGTGGTCCGGTTCTCAGTGAGGCACCTACGCAGCCCCTGACTGCCGACGACACTTCATTGGCGGTGTCTACTGTACCGGAGGTCGCAGGCTCCTCAGCCCACACCCCGACTACCGATACCGAAGCCACTCTAGGCGGTGAAACTCAGAGTTTAGACAGGTCTGCCACCTCTCAAGGTGTCTTCAGGCCTTTCTCTTCTTTGTCCATCAAGGCTTTCATGAAGTCTAAAGCAGCCATGCATTCTAAGAGACAAGCTCCACAGGGCCCTTCTCCAGGCCCCATGCCTATAAAACAGATGCTCAAAATGGCTGAGGATTTGATTACTCTTATCAGGGGTTCTCAACCCCCCCCCCGGACAAAAGGCCCAGAGTGGAGGAAGAATCCCCCTCCTCGGACCAGGCCTCCATTTTTTCAGAGCACTCTGATAAACAGGAACATTCATACTCCCCTTTTGAAGATTCTGATGCAGAGGAGTCCATTCCCTCTGTCTCCCCCTCTGAAGATTACTGTTTTGGGGAAACCTTGCATACCTTGAGGGAACACTTCCACTGGGAAGGCCAAGAGTACTCAGACTCCAAGAAAAGGCTTAGGGATTTTCTCTTGCTCCCTCAGCACAGGCCTCTGGCTATACCTCCTGTCTTAGACATTCTAGATGATGTGTATTCGGAGGCCTGCCTTAACCCAGACTCTTTACCTCCAGCCCCAGTCAAGCCTGACAGGTACTACCGGGTTCCTGACTCACACCAATTCTTATACAAAAGCCATGCGGCTGACCCAGAAACTATCTCACAGGGCCCCAAGGGAATTAAGGCCTCCACTGCTAAAAATCCATTACCTTCAGAGAGAGATTCCAGAGCTTTAGAAAGGTGGGGGGAAAAGGTATACACCTCGGCCACCTCAACCATGAGGGCATTAAACTGCCAGTTCCATATGTTAAAGTACCAACAGTTTCTGTTATCACAGTTGAGAAGCAAAATGTCACAACCTGAACAACCAGACTTGAAGGAGTTGCAGGATTTGATGCATAGTGCAGAGCAAGTGGGTAAACATACCTTGCAATGTGGTTTTGATGCTCTAGAGGCCTCATGTAGAGCTGCTGTTACAGGATCAGTCATACGTAGACATGCCTGACTCAAGGAACAAACCTTATCAGATCATGTCAAAGCTAAATTACTAGATGCCCCTCTTTAAAAAGATGTATTATTTGGTGCTAATGCTGAGGAGGTATTAAAGAAAATGGAGGAAAAGACTAAATCAATGCAAACAGTGAAAGATTTCCTACAGGTACAACCTCCACGTTTCAGTAGAAATTGGCCTTCCAAAAATTGGTCCTTTCCAGCCACGGACAGACCCCAAAGAGGTAGATACAGGCGCCCGAGGGGCAGAGGGCAATCTCAAGGATCGTTTAGAGGCAGACAATGGCAAGCTCCTACACAAAGAGGTGGTGAGGATAGTTCACAGCCATTCAGAAAGCAAACCCAATGACTTTCCCCTTTGCATGCCAAGCAAGGCTGAAATGGCAGCACCCTTAGGCAGAAAATTGGCATTATTTTCGAAAAATTGGCATATTGTCACAAAAGACAAATGGATCCTGGACATTATAAACAGAGGCTACAGATTCCATTTTCACACCCTTCCAAAAAATGAGAGGCATGCCAAACCTGCCACACAATCAAAGGGCAGAGGCACAAAGACAAATTTCAGATCTCATGGACATGAAAGCTATTCAAGAGGTACCTACACAAGAACAAGGTCAAGGTTTATTCCAGACTATTCCTGGTACCAAGGAAGGGAAAAGATTGGAGACCTATTTTGGACCTATCCATCCTAAACACATTTTTACTCGTGCCAAAATTCAAGATGCTCACATTACAGCAGCTTCTTCCCATGCTGGGCAAGGAGTCTTGGCTGGTAACATTGGACCTCAAGGAGGCATACCTGCATGTCCCAATCAGACAAGATTGCAGAAGATACCTCAGATTTCTTGCAGGTTAAACCCATTATCAATTCTCTGCATTGCCCTTTGGCTTATCTACTGCGCCCAGAGTATTCACGAAATGCCTGGCATCAGTAATTGCCTACTGCAGACTTCAAGGGATACAAATATACCCATATTTGGACGACTGCCTGATCCAAGCGTACAGCAAGCATATACTTCTGAAACATCTGGCTTTTCTAATAATGTTGTTGAATTCTCTGGGATACACCGTCAACAAAAAGAAATCAAGGCTAATACCCTCTCAAAAAATAATTTTCCTGGGTGCCAACTTGGACACAAACACCCAGATGGCCTACCTCACGCCAGAGAAACAGGGGCAACTAACTCAATACTTCAGAAAACTAGCAAATCTCACCAGGCTGACTGCAAGGAAAATCCTGCAGGCTCTGGGATTCATGGCATCTTGCATCCTACTAATCCCATGTGCAAAGCTGCATATGAGGAAACTTCAATGGTACCTGAAAAACCTATGGTCTCAACACAGCCACAGTTTGGAAACAATAATAACACTGATTCCATGTCTTCAAAAGGAATTTCTGTGGTGGGCTCAAGCATGCCAAAGAAACACAGGTCTCCCATTGTGCAAGCCTCAAACAAATCAAGTCATCACAACAGACGCCTCGGACTACACCTGGGGGGCACACATGACAGATCGGTGCATTCAGGGCAAATGGTCCCAAAAAGAAAAGCACCTACACATCAATCAAAAGGAAATGCTAGCAGTAATAAATGCTATTATAGCTTTCAAAGACCTTCTGCATCCAGGTCAACTATTGATAAGGACAGACAACACCACAGTAATGTGGTACATAAACAAACAGGGAGGAATACATTCATACCCCCTATGCAGGCTGGCCATGTCACTTTGGAACATGGCTTGGAATTACAAATCGAACTTCAAGCACAGTACTTGCCAGGCAAGGAAAACACGCTGGCAGACAACCTAAGCAGAAATATCACAGATCCACACGAATGGAAGTTGCATCCTCAAGTTTTTACAGAGATAATTCAAGCATGGGGAAGGCCAGACATAGATCTCTTTGCCTCCCACAAAAATCACCAATTGACAAAATTCTGCTCAAGGACTTTTCATCCACAGGCCTGGGGAGTGGACACTCTCTCTTTCATTTGGACAACAATGACAGTTTATGCCTTTCCACCTCTTTCTCTGCTGCCCAAAGTTCTTTTAAAAACCAGAGCAGACAGACCAAAGATGATTCTCATTGCTCCAGACTGGCCAAGACAGCACTGGTACCCACTCCTGAGAAGCCTGACGCATTCCCCACCATGGACCCCACCTCTAATGCCTCTTCTTCTGACTCAACACAGCTTCAAATCTCTTCACAGTCAGCTGAAAACACTCAATCTGGCTGCATGGAAGATTCCTTAACTTCACAACAGACCCTACTCTCCAAGGAGGTGCAGGATGTCATTTTGGAGGCCAGAAGGCCTTCTACTAGGAAAGCTTACTCCGCAAAATGGAAAGTTTTTGTGCCTGGAATGAGAAAAAGAGCCAGAATCCTGGAATACTGAATTTACCTCAAATGTTACAGTATCTAGCTGAGCTGCTAAGCAGTGGACTTTCATTCTCCTCCATCAAAATCCATGCCTCAGCCATTTCTGCAGAATACAACACTGATCCTCCTTTATTCTCTCACCCCCTCTTAAGACAGTTCCTCAGAGGGGCTAAGAATATAAAACCCCCAAGGAAACAACCAATACCTGCTTGGGACCTCAATTTCATTCTAGAAAAACTGACCTTGCCTCTTTTTGAGCCAGCTGCCTCAACGGATTTGCAATATTTATCCTGGAAAACAGCCTTCCTTCTAGCTATCACCTCAGCTCGCAGGGTATCGGAACTACAAGCCCTCATGGCTGTGCAGCCTTTCATCATTTTCCATCAGGACAGAGTTCCCTTACAAACCAATCCGTCCTTTATGCCAAAGGTGGTATCCAGGGTAGCTTTGAATCAGGCTATCCACTTACCTACCTTTTACCCTAATCCTCAAAACAAAGGGGAGAGACTACTACATTCCTTGGACATCCACAGACAGCTGTGTTATTATTTGGACAGAACAAAGCCTTTCAGAAAATCAGAACAACTCTTTGTGTCCTATGCTATAGGAGCTCAAGGGAAGCCAATTTCCAAACAGACAATCTCAAAATGGATAGCCCACTGCATACGCTTTTGTTACTCTTTTAATGGTAAATATGTACCTGCAGGCATCAGATCTCACTCCACAAGGGCCACAGCTACCTCTGCAGCTTTCCTCAGAGGAGTTCCTACCAAAGATATTTTGGAAGTAGCCACTTGGAGTTCTGTGTATACCTTCTCCAAGCACTACCACCTACCATTATACTCCAAAACTAGAGCAGGCTTTTCCACTGCAGTCTTGCAGGGCATCCTGGCTCCTCCTAGTTCCACCTAGTGCCTACCACCCCTTGTTTAGCTTTGGGATTCTACCCATCTGTTATGACTGCAGCTGTATGCACGATGAACATAGTACAGTTTTGTACCTACCATAAATGTAGATGTTCGAGTGCTAATACAGCTGCAGTCCAGGTTTCCCTCCCTCCTTCCCCTCTTGGGACAGGCCTATTGGCTAACACCTCCTCATACAACCTAATTGGGGTATTAATTTATGGTGTATTTGCTTGCAACTACTGTTTTTTGATTATATTGCACTGCATTATTACATAAATTTATGTATTGCCTTCCTTCTGGGGGCACCTGACATCTGGGGCAAGAAAAACTGAAGAAAATGCCGTCGGCTGGTTCTTTTATACCCCTGTCGCACTGGCGTCAGGGAAGAGGCGACGACAACCGACGCCGGACCTAGACTTTGGAATTCGGCCGACCGAGGACCCGCCTGACGGCAGGAGAACCCATCTGTTATGACTACAGCTGTATTAGCACTCGAACATCTACATTTATGGTAGGTACAAAACTGTACTTTGCCAGGCTTCAGAATAGGAGATTCTCTGTATGCAGACTGACTTATTCCGTCTGTAGTGCTGTTGAATATAGCTTCCTGTACATACTAGGATGGATTATAACTGAATGGAGCAATTTGGTCTTAGATAGTTAACATGTTTCACCTTTTAAAAAAAGCTACAGCATTTAAAATGTTTAATGAGTTTAAAGGGAAATGTTAAAAAATATGCATTGGTTGCAGCAATGAACAGCCTGCAGATGTAAATGAAACACTAAATGAAGGAAGTTAGATAGCAAGTTTGGCTGTCTTAGCATCACAAGAACAGAGGGACAGCTTCAGAAATATGTTTAATTTATTAGCTATATTCTGATAAGTAAATTCAACTGAAACAACCAGATTAGTGATTTCTCTATCGCAAAGGACTATATTGATGTTTGAGTCTAATTAGAAAAGTCTTAAAAAATTACACTGCATTGGCTCTGTTGCCTTGCAAATATTACGTATAATTAATTTGTTTATTTTTTTAAGTAGGTCGAGAGTTGTGTTTTGTAATGAAAATAAGAGATCAAGTTCAGTTAGGACAATATTCTGTAAAATATATAAAGTAACATAAATGTGATAAAAACAGACTGAAGGACCATTTTTGCAATAAACTATAACACAAATTTTACTACAGTGCAGTTTGACTTATTAGTCTGTAACATTAATGGGCTGGTGAGCAGGAAAGAACAGGACAACACATTGACTTACATTTTCTGTAGTAATAGGCAGATAATAGTCTTACAAGAAATGCAACTGCTTGTAAAGAAAAGTGGCATGGAAGGTTTCTTTATTGAAATAGGAGAGTTGATACAAAAAGGGCCATAACGCTAATATAAAAAAGTGTCTGAATAAGAACTAATTAACAGATTATGGATAAGCAAGGAAGATTTATAGTGGTGAGAGTTGTTAGGATGTAAGAATTATGCAGGCTTAGTATGTATTGCAGCAGAAGTATGGAGACACGATATAAAGAATATTTTGGGGGGAGTTTAACCTTTTATCAAGGGTGTATGGTACTGGCTGGAGATCAAAACACTATAAGAAGTAAGGAAGACTTATCTTTAAGACAAAGATATTATGAAAAAGTGGTAGAGAGCAGAAACATATTGAAATATGTGTTGTATTTTGGTTTGTTGCTGTAATGAAGGTTAGATAGAATGAAGTGGAAGTTGCACGTTTTCAAAGAAATGTAGTTCTCGGCCAAGGTTAAATGAAGATGAGATATTAAAAAAATGCTGAAAAGTAGTAGTAATATGATCCATGAAAACATATCTGGTGATAGTATTAGACTATGCACCTAGTTTTACAAACAAGTAAAAGTCTCTAGTGATACATATTGGTATTTTCTAGTATTTTTACTGATAAAGCAGCTTAATGATTGAGTATATCAAACTTTAAGCAAAACTTTAGTGGATTTGAATTTAAGTACGAAAGAGCTTGCAATGGAATGAGAAAAATAGTCATGGCAGGTATGTGGAGGGCTTGAAGAAAATAAGGGATTTAATATGGTAGGTAAGAATAAGTAGAACACAGTAGTTTGAAGAATAGTTGGAAAAAAAGCTGTAATTTGTTTGCAGGACTACTTGGAAAATATGAACAAACAAAAATAGTAGTTTTAAAACAGCTATATTTATCAACAACCTAGAGCAACTAAATTGTTGACCCTGTTTTAGGTAACAAAAAGTTTAAAAAGATAACTAAAATCAGGACTTATAAGAATGATATGGCAGAAGTGGATTCAGAAAACAATTTGACTGTAATGATAAATTATTATAGTATACTACATAGATGAAATGAACAGGCTGAGAGCAATGTACAGACAATGGTAACGTATGTGAGACAATTGCAGCTTTCTCAGAAGTAAAAGGAGGAGTAGTAAGAGAAAAATAAATGAAGTTAAAATTTAAAGAAGCAACAAGAAACCAGAATATAGGTAAAAACCCCTTGAGTTGATGGAATTTGAAAGGAAGGGTGCAAACTGAAGGAACAGTAGTTAATAATAAGTCTGGCTAGTACTGTTTAGCAATATGTTCTGGGTGGAGATGTGCCCTTGACTTTGAAATAAGCTTTAGTAGTAATAAAAAGGAGGAGCAAGATCCTTTTGATCTAGAGTCATATAGATCTAGTTACATTTTGAGTCATGACTGCAAAGTGTTTATTATGATGTTGGCAAAAAGAAAGGCAAAGATATTGCCAAAGTAATAGACCTGGATAAGTATAGGTTTATAGAAGTTTAGCAAACTTTAGATGACTTTAACCAAACCCTTATGACACAAAAGGAAGCATCAGATAATAATATTTTAATCTGTTAATAGGTTTATATACTAATAAAGCATTTGACAAAGGGAGTTGGGAATCTATGAATCGATTTTTGATGTTATTTGGGTTTTTCCAAACATGGACAGCATTAATATTTAATATTTAGAGAGGAGCTCAAGCTAGGGTAAAGTGTGTTGGTGAGCTGTCTAAAGTCCTATTTAGGGTGCTCACTTGTACCACTTCTCTTTACTTTTTTTTATTGTAGCATTTAGGAAAAGACTTAAAACAGACTGATGAAAACGTGATATAAATGGAGATGTTCATCGTGTTTCACTGTTGCAGTCATTGCAATTGGGTTATCCTGCTGGCAGGCTACCCGTAGTCGGCCAGAGTTCCAAAGTCTAGGTCCGGCGTCGGTTGCTGTCGCCTCCTCCCTGACGTCAGTGTGCCAGGGGTATAAAAGATGCAGATAACGCCATTTTCTTCGGTCTTTTTTGCTGCGCGGTGCCCGAAACAAAAGCAGTTTGCAAGTCCCAGTTGGCCGACTCCTGAGATTTACAAAATCGAATTTCAGATCCGAAGTCTTCATTAAAGCTAAGTACCCTGTTGGGGAAACTTTTTTCTTGCACCAGACCGATGTCAGGAAAAGTTAATAATTGTATTTCTTGTGGGAAGCAAATACCTCATAATGATTTTCATTCTTACTGTATTCCTTGCCTAGGCCCTGACCACGACGTTGCTAGTTGTCGGTTTTGTGCTAGATTTAACCAACGCACTATTAAGCGTCTGTACGATTTTGCATTTCATTACTTTGGCAGAAGATTCAATTATATAATGCCGTCGGAACAGCCGACGACCGGAGTTTATAAAAAGCGCAAAGAAAAAGAAAAGCATCCGTGGTCCAAAACTGACGACGAGGCTTCTCAGTGAGGCGCTTTCGCAGCCCCTGACGCCCGCTACCTCAGAGCCACAGGCCGCTTCCGACACCCACGTGGAGCCGACTAGGCTGCTGGAAACTCAAGGTATTGGACACTCGGAAACTATTCCCTCAGATGGGTCTGGAGCCGCTGAGCAGGCATCGGCTTCTGAGGGTGTTTTCAGGCCTACACAGTTATATGTAAAACCATCTTCAGCTTCAAAGGCAAAGACTAAATCAGTTCTAAAGACAAAGAAACAAGTACAGCATTCTCCTGGACAGGCCTCCATGCCTAAAAAAATAGATGCTTAAAATGGCCGAAGACCTAATTACTTTGATCAGGGGTTCCGATCCCCCTCCTGATAAGAGGCCTAGGCAAGAGATAGAATATGAATCTTCTGATCAGGTTTCCATTTCCTCTGATTCTTCTTCTGAACAGGAATATTGCCTTCCTCCCTATGAGGATTCTGATGCTGAAGAATCTATCCCTTCAGCCTCTCCTCCTGAGGATTATTCTTTTGGGGAGACCCTGCATACCATGAGGGAGCATTTCCACTGGGAGAGCCAAGATTACTCTGAATCTAAGAAGAGGCTCAGAGACTTCCTTTTATTGCCTCAGCACAGGCCCCTTGCTATTCCTCCTGTTTTAGACATTGTAGATGATGTATTTTCAGAGTCCGGTCTGTCTCCTGACTCTTTACCACCAGCTCCTGTTAAGCCAGACAGATACTACAGGGTTTTTGATTCACATAAATTTCTTTACAAAAACCCTGCTGCTGACCCAGAAACTATTTCTCAGGGTCCCAAGGGGGTCAAGGCTTCCACTGCAAAAAACCCTATCTCCTCTGATAGGGATTCAAGGGCCCTGGACAGATGGGGGAAAAAGATTTATACATGTTCATCGTGCATACAGCTGCAGTCATCACACCAGGGTTATCCTGCCGTCAGGCGGGTCCTCGGTCGGCCGAATTCCAAAGTCTAGGTCCGGCGTCGGTTGTCGTCGCTTCTTCCCTGACGTCAGTGCGGCAGGGGTATAAAAGAGGCAGCCGACGCCATTTTCTTCAGTCTTTCTTGCCGCGCGGTGCCCGAAGCAGAAGCAGTTCGCAAGTGCCGGTCGGCCAGCTCCTGAGATTTACAAACAGTATTTCAGCCGAAGTCTTCTTTAAAGCTAAGTATCCTGTTGGGGAAACTTTTCTTGCCACAGACCGATGTTAGACAAAGTTAATAATTGCATTTCTTGTGGGAAGCAAATACCGCATAAGGATTTTCACTCTTACTGTATACCTTGCTTAGGGCCAGACCACGACGTCTCTGCCTGCCGTTTTTGTGCTAGGTTTAACAAGCGCACTATTAAGCGCTGGGCGGAGTTCGCCCTTCATTATTTTGGCAAAAAATTTAATTATATCATGTCGTCGGATATACCAACGCCAATTTTAGGCAAAAAACGCAAGGATAAGGATAGGCATCCGAGGCCTGCACAGAGTACTGAGATCATGCTTAGGCCGACTACCGGTTCTCAGCGAGGCGCCTACGCAGCCCCTGACTACCGATGAAACTATTTTACCGGCGACTTCAGTACCCGAGGCCGCAGGATCCTCGGTCTCCATTCCCACTGCAGATACCGACGCCACTCTTGGCGGGGAAACCGAAATTTCAGTGAGGCCTGCCATTTCTGAAGGCGTTTTCAGGCCTACCACCTCTTCTATTAAATTATTCACTAAGTCTAAAGCTGCAATGAAAATTAAAAAACAAGGGCCTCAGACCCCCTCTCAAGGCCCCATGCCTAAAAAACAGATGCTTAAAATGGCTGAGGATTTGATTACTCTCATCAGGGGTTCTCAACCCCCCCCCCCCCCAGACAAAAGACCCAGGTTGGAGGAACACTACCCTTCCTCAGACCAGGCTTCTATTACTTCAGACCATTCTGAGGACCAGGATTACACCTATTCCTCATTTGAAGACTCTGATGCTGAGGAGTCTTGAGGACTTCTCTTTTGGGGAAACCCTGCATACATTGAGAGAGCACTTCCACTGGGAAGGCCAAGATTACTCAGATTCCAAGAAAAGGCTCAGGGAATTTCTACTACTTCCCCAGCATAGGCCCCTGGCTGTTCCTCCTGTCTTAGATGTTTTGGATGATGTGTACGCAGAAGCCAGTCTTAATCCAGACTCATTACCTCCAGCCCCTGTTAAACCAGACAGATATTACCGGGTTCCTGATTCTCACCAGTTCCTCTATAAAAGCCATACTGCTGACCCAGAAACAATTTCACAGGGTCCCAAGGGGATTAAGGCCTCTACTGCTAAAAACCCTTTGCCTTCAGAGAGAGATATGCTAGAGCATTAGAAAGGTGGGGGAAAAAGGTGTATACATCAGCCACTTTAACCATGAGGGCATTAAACTGTCAATTTCATATGTTAAAATACCAACAGTTCTTGCTATCTCAGCTGAAAGGCAAAATGACACAAACAGAACAGCCAGACTTGAAAGAGTTGCAGGATTTGTTGCATGGAGCAGAACAAGTGGGGAAACATACCTTGCAGTGTGGTTTTGATGCTTTAGAGGCCTCATGCAGAGCTGCTGTCACGGGGTCTGTCATACGTAGACATGCTTATCTCAAAGAGCAAACCTTACCAGATCATGTCAGAGCAAAGTTATTAGATGCACCACTACAAAAAAGGTGTATTGTTCGGTGCTAAAGCTGAGGAGGTACTAAAGAAAATGGAGGAAAAAGCAAAATCTATGCAAACAGTTAAAGATTTCTTGCAGGTGCAGCCTCCACGCTTCAGCAGAAACTGGCCTTCAAAAAATTGGTCCTTTCCAACCACGGACAGACCCCAAAGGGGCAGATACAGACACCCAAGGGGTAGAGGACAACCTCAAGGTTCTTACAGAGCTAGACAGTGGCAAACACCAGCCCCCAGAGGTGGAGAAGATAGACCACAGTCATTTAGAAAACAGATGCAATGACTTTCCCCTATGCCTGCCAAACAAAGATATAATGGCAGCACCTTTGGGCGGAAAACTGGCCTTATTTTCAAAAAACTGGCACATTGTTACACAGGACAAATGGATTCTGGATATTATAGACAGAGGCTACAAGTTCCACTTTCACACCCTTCCAAAAATGAGAGGCATGCCAAACCTGCCACAAAATCAATGGGCAGAGGCACAAAGGCAAATTTCCGCTCTCATGGATATGAAAGCAATTCAAGAGGTACCTGCAAAAGAACAAGGTCAAGGTTTTTATTCAAGGCTATTCCTGGTACCAAGGAAGGACAAAGATTGGAGACCCATCTTAGACCTATCCATTCTAAACACATATCTAGAGGTACCAAAATTCAAGATGCTCACATTACAGCAGCTTCTTCCCATGCTGGGCAAGGAGTCTTGGCTGGTAACGTTGGACCTCAAGGAGGCATACCTGCATGTCCCTATCAGACAAGATTGCAGAAGATACCTCAGATTTCTTGCAGGTTCAACCCATTATCAATTCTCTGCATTGCCCTTTGGCTTATCTACTGCGCCCAAAATGTTTATGAAATGCCTGGCATCAGTAATTGCCTTCTGCAGACAACGAGGAATCCAAATTTACCCATATCTAGACGACTGCCTGATCCAAGCAGACAGAAAGGACCTTCTATTGCAACATCTGGCGTTTGTAATAAAACTGTTAAACTGCCTGGGGTACACAGTAAACAAAAAGAAATCAAAACTAATACCTTTTCAACAGATAATTTTCCTGGGTGCCAGCTTAAATACAACAACCCAGATGGCCTACCTCACGCCAGACAAACAAGGGCAACTGTCTCAATACTACAACAAAATGGCAACTTTAACCAGGCTAACTGCAAGGAAAATCCTGCAGGCTCTGGGGTTCATGGCATCTTGCATCCTACTAATACCATTTGCAAAGCTGCATTTGAGGAAACTACAACGGTACCTAAAAAACTTATGGTCTCAGCACAGCCACAGCTTGGAAACAATTGTACCACTCATTCCATGCCTTCTAAAGGAATTTTTGTGGTGGGGTCAAGCATGCCAAAGAAACACAGGTCTTCCTTTCTGTTTACCACAAGCAACTCAAATAATCACAACAGACACCTCAGACCTGGGGAGCACACATGGCAGGTCAGTGTATTCAGGGAAAATGGTCCCAAAAAGAGATGCACCTACACATCAACCAAAAGGAGATGCTAGCCGTACAAAATGCTCTTATGACCTTCAAAGACCTACTGCATCCAGGCCAGCTATTAATAAGGACAGACAACACCACAGTCATGTGGTACATAAACAAACAGGGGGGAACACTTTCATACCCCCTGTGCAGGCAAGCCATGACCCTGTGGAACACAGCACTGGAATTACAAATTCAACTACAGGCACAATTCCTGCCAGGGAAGGAAAACACACTGGCAGACAACTTAAGCAGAAATATGACAGACCCACACGAATGAAAGTTGCATCCTCAAGTCTTCTCAAAGATAACTCAGGCATAGGGACTGCCAGACATAGATCTATTTGCTACCCACAGAAATTACCAGTTGGAAAAATTCTGCTCAAGGACCTATCATCCACAGGCCTGGAAAGTGGACGCACTCTCTTTCAATTGGACAACATTGACAGTCTATGCCTTCCCGCCTCTACTGGCCAAAGTCCTATTAAAAACCAGAGCAGAGAGGCCACAAATGATTCTCATTGCTCCAGACTGGCCACGACAGCACTGGTATCCTCTCCTAAAGAGCCTGTCACACACCCCACCATGGATCCTTCCTCAAGTTCCTCTTCTGTTGTCCCAGCACAACTACAAGACCCTTCACAGCCAGCTCAGAACTCTAAATCTAGCTGCATGGAGAATACCTTAGTTTACCAACAAACTCTCCTCTCCAAGGAGGTACAGGATGTCATCTTGGAGGCCAGGAGACCCTCTACTAGAAAAACCTACTCCGCCAAATGGAAACAATTTTGTACCTGGAATCAAGCAAAGGGTCAGAATCCTTCGGTAATAAATATACCTCAGATTTTACAGTACCTAACTGAGATGTTAACAGTGGCCTCTCCTTCTCTTCCATCAGGATCCATGCTTCAGCCATTTCAGCACAATACAATACGGATCCTCCTTTATTCTCCCATCCTCTTTTAAGGCAGTTCCTCAGAGGGGCAAAAAATATAAAATCCCCACGGAAACTACCAGCTCCAGCTTGGGACCTCAACTTCGTATTGGAGAAGCTGACACTGCCTCCTTTTGAGCCGGCTTCTTCAGCAAAGTTACAATACTTGTCATGGAAAACAGCCTTCCTTCTGGCTATTACCTCAGCACGCAGGGTTTCGGAGCTACAGGCCCTCATGGCTGTGCAACCATTCATCATTTTCCATCAGGACAGGGTCTCCTTATGAACCAATCCTACCTTCATGCCAAAGGTAGTATCCAGTCTGGCTTTGAATCAGTCTATTCATTTACCTACCTTTTATCCAAATCCACAGAACAAAGGAGAGAGGCTACTACACTCCTTGGACATTCACAGGCAACTTCGTTATTACTTGGACAGAACAAAGTCATTCAGAAAATCTGAGCAGCTCTTTGTATCCTATGCTACAGGTGCTCAAGGAAAGGCTATTTCCAAACAGACTATTTCAAAATGGATAGCCCACTGCATACGCTTTTGTTATTCATTTCATGGAAAATCAATGCCTGTATACATCAGATCCCACTCCACCAGGGCTACAGCTACCTCAGCAGCTTTCCTCAGGGGGGTCCCTACCAAGGACATTTTAGAAGCAGCTACTTGGAGTTCGGTGCACACTTTCTCCAAACACTACCACCTTCCACTATACTCAAAATCTAGAGCGGGCATTGCCACAGCAGTCCTGCAGGGCATTCTAGCCCCTCCTAATTCCGTTTAGTACCAGCCACCCTTACTTAGCTTTGGGATTCTACCCAAGTGTGATGACTGCAGCTGTATGCACGATGAACATAGTACAGTTTTGTACCTACCATAAATGTAGATGTGCGAGTGCGCATACAACTGCAGTCCAGGTTACCCTCCCTCCATCCCCTCTTAGGACAGGACTTATGACAAACACCTTTTACATACAACCTATTTGGGGTATTCCTTTATGGTGTATTTGCTTGCAACTGCTGTTTTGATTTATCTACTTATGTATGTTTGCATGACATCATGTTTTGCCTTCCTTTCTGGGGGCACCTGACATCTGGGGCAAGAAAAACTGAAGAAAATGGCATCGGCTGCCTCTTTTATACCCCTGCCGCACTGACGTCAGGGAAGAAGCGACGACAACCGACGCCGGACCTAGACTTTGGAATTCGGCCGACCGAGGACCCGCCTGATGGCAGGATAACCCTGGTGTGATGACTGCAGCTGTATGTGCACTCGAACATCTGCATTTATGGTAGGTACAAAACTGTACTTTCTGCTACCTTGGCTGTAAGAGCTTGAAATTGTCAGTTTCATATGCTTAAATATCAGCAATATCTAATGTCACAGCTTAAACAGAAAATGTTGACAAATTCAGAATGTGCAGAAAACAAAGAAATGCAGGATTTATTGCATGCAGCTGAACAAGTGGGAAAGCATACTTTGCAATGTGGTTTTGATTCTCTAGAGGCCTCCTGCAGGGCCGCAGTTACAGGTTATGTCATTAGGAAGCATGTTTGGTTAAAGGAACACAATCTGCCTGATCATGTTAAAGCAAAACTCTTAGATGCTCCATTACAACATGATACCTTGTTTGGTGTTAAAGCAGAAGATGTGTTAAAGAAAATGGAGGACAAAGCTAAATCTATGCAAACAGTGAAGGATTTTTTTACAGGTACAGCCTCCTAGATTTAGCAGGAACTGGCCTACAAAGAATTGGTCCTTTCCAGTGTCAGACAGGCCTCAAAGAGGCAGATACAGACGCCCCAGAGGCAGATCACAACCCCAAAGCTCATACAGGTCTAAACAATGGGGTGCTTCTACCTCCAAAAGCGGAGAGGAAAAATCATAGCCATACAGGACACAGTCTCAATGACTTTCCCCTGCCAGCACCAAGCACTTATCTACTGGCAGCTCCTTTGAGGGGGAAACTAGCACTTGTTTCACAAAATTGGCATATGATCACCCAGGACAAATGGGTCTTAAATATCGTATCTCAAGGGTACAGGTTCCACTTTCACACCCTGCCAAGGCCAAATGGTATGCCAGACCTGCCACGCTATCAATGGGCGGAGGCTCAAAAACAAGCTTCATCCCTCATGGACATGAGAGCCATTCAGCAAGTACCACAGCAAGAGCAGGGACAAGGATTTTACTCAGTGCTATTCTTGGTACCCAGAAAGGACAAAGCCTGGAGACCAATACTGGACCTGTCTATTCTAAACACATTCCTGGATATTCCAAAATTCAAAATGTTAACTCTGCAACAGCTTCTGCCCATGCTGGGCAAGAAGGCTTGGCTTGTGACTTTAGACCTAAAAGAGGCATACCTGCATGTCCCAATCAGACAATCATGCCGAAGATACCTCAGATTTATAGCTGGCTCAATGCACTACCAATTCTCTGCACTGCCCTTTGGCTTTTCTACTGCGCCCAGGTTCTTCACAAAATGCCTGGCACAAGTAATTGCATTTTGCAGACAAAGAGGAATACAAATATATCCTTACTTGGACGACTGCCTTATTCAAGCAGAGAACAAGGACATCCTACTATAGCATCTGGCATTTGTAAAAAGATTACTAACAGGTCTAGGGTACACAGTAAATGAAAAGAAATCAAAACTCGTACCCTCTCAAGAGATAATATTCCTGGATGCAAGCTTAAATACAACTGCCCAGATGGCTTATCTCACACCAGACAAACACAGACAGCTGACTACTTATTTCAGATTGTTGGCAACAAAGCCCCAGTTATCTGCAAGAAAAATTCTGCAGGCTTTGGGCTTCATGGCATCCTGCATACTGCTAATTCCATATGCAAGACTGCATATGAGGAAACTTCAATGGTATCTAAAAAGTGTTTGGACTCAACATTGCCACAGCCTGGAAACAATGATCACCCTCATTCCCTGCCTGCAACAGGAGTTTCGATGGTGGGCAAAAGCCTGTCACCTCAACATGGGTCAGCCATTCACCTTACCCACAGCCAGGCAGACATTGACAACAGATGCATCAGATTATGCTTGGGGGGGCCCATATGGCAGGAAGATGTATTCAGGGCACATGGTCAAAAAGAGATGCTAGCTGTTCAGAATGCCCTGACAGCCTTCAAGGATCTACTTCATCCAGGACAACTTCTGATAAAGACGGACAATACTACAGTCATGTGGTACATAAACAGGGGGGCATGCATTCCTACCCCCTCTGCAGACTAGCCATGAACATGTGGGACACAGCCCTGACTTACCAAGTACGTCTGCAAGCACAATTCCTGCCAGGAAGGATAAATACTCTGGCAGGTGAACTAAGCAGAAACCTAATGGATCCCCATGAGTGGAAAATGGATCCACAAGTCTTCAGTATGATAACAAGGAACTGGGGATGCCCGGACGTAGACCTATTAGCCTCTCCTCACAACTGCCAACTACAGAGATTCTGCACAAGGACTTATCACAAGCAAGCATGGAAAGTGGATGTTCTATCTTTCAGCTAGAAAAACCTAACAGTATATGCCTTTCCGCCTTTGCCTCTCCTCCCCAAGGTACTCCTCAAGGTCAGACAAGAAAAGCCAAAAATGATACTGATTGCCCCAGACTGGCCCCGCCAGCACAGGTACCCAGTCCTAAAGAGCTTGTCTCAATGCCCAGCTTGGACATTACCTCAAATTCCTCACTTACTGACCCAACAAGACAGTCAGATACTGCACAGCCAACTCAGGACCTTAAACCTGGCAGCATGGCGGATAATGTAGCCATTCAAGACGCACCTCTCTCTAAAGCAGTGATGGATGTTATTTTGGAGGCCAGGAGACCTAGCACCAGAAAATCTTATGCAGAAAAATTGATGAGATTCTGTGCTTGGAACCAGGCACAAGGTATTGACACGACTGTTCCAAATATTCCTCAGATTTTGCAATACTTAACTGAGATGCTGGATAAAGGTATTTCCTTTTCATCAATTAAAATTCATGCCTCTGCCATTTCAGCTCATTACAATATAGAACCACCTATTTTTTCTCATCCATTACTAAGGCAGTACCTCAGAGGGACCAAAAACATAAGACCTCCAAGGAGAGCACCAATACCTGCATGGGACCTCAACTATGTCTTGGAAAAACTCACACTGCCTCCTTTTGAGCCAGCCTTTGCATCTAATGTAAAATTCCTATCGTGGAAATGAATTATCCTGGAAAACCGCTCTGCTCCTAGCAATAACCTCCGCAAGACGAGTCTCAGAGTTACAGGCACTCATGGCTGTGGAACCTTTTATCATTTTCCATCATGATAGGGTTTCTCTAAGAACAAAACCCTACATTTATGCCTAAGGTAGTATCCAGTGTGGCACTTAACCAAACAATTAATTTGCCTATCTTTTACCCAAACCCACAGAAAAAGGGCGAGAGACTCCTGCATTCTTTGGACATTCACAGGCAGCTACGCTTCTACTTGGACAGAACCAAAGCTTTCAGAAAGACTGAACAACTTCTAGTGGCATATGCTGCAGGATCACAATGAAAACCTCCAATCTCCAAACTGACTATTTCAAAATGGATACGCCACTGCATTTGTTTCTGCTATTCACAGCATGGCAAACCAGTGCCTAAGGGCATTAGGCCACATTCAACCAGAGCAGCAGCCACTTCAGCAGCCTTCCTCAGAGGAGTACCAACCAAAGACATCTTAGAGGCTGCAACTTGGAGTTCAGTGCATACTTTTACAAAGCTGTTTCAAAATGGATACACCACTGCATTTGTTTCTGCTATTCACAGCATGGCAAACCAGTGCCTAAGGGCATTAGGCCACATTCAACCAGAGCAGCAGCCACTTCAGCAGCCTTCCTCAGAGGAGTACCAACCAAAGACATCTTAGAGGCTGCAACTTGGAGTTCAGTGCATACTTTTACAAAGCACTATCACTTACCTCTCTACTCTAAATCCAGGGCAGACTTTGCCAGTGCAGTTCTGCAGGGCCTGATAGCCTCTCCTAATCCTATTTAGCACCAGCCTCCCAATCTTAGCTTTGGGATTCAACCCAATTGTAATGACTGCAACAGTGAAACACGATGAACATAGTACAGTTGTGTACCTACCATAAATGTACATGTTTGAGTGTATTCACTGTTGCAGTCCAGGTTACCCTCCCACCATCCCCCTTTTCCTTGCTGGGACTTATCTGTACTTCTCTATTCTATACAACCTATGTGGTGTATTTGCTTGTAGATGAAGGAAAAGTTTTTTTTGTGTATGCATGCTTATTGGCATAATTTAACCTACCATTTTAGGGGCATCTGACATCTGGGGCAAGAAAAACTGAAGAAAATGGCGTCGGCTGCATCTTTTATACCCCTGGCGCACTGACGTCAGGGAGGAGGCGACAGCAACCGACGCCGGACCTAGACTTTGGAACTCGGGCCGACTGCGGGTAGCCTGCCAGCAGGATAACCCAATTGTAATGACTGCAACAGTGAATACACTAGAACATCTACATTTATGGTAGGTACACAACTGTACTTTACATTAGTTTGAAAATGTGTAAAATTTGTTCTCTGGTTTAGGACCCAAGGCTTAGGGTAGTGTCCTTCTCCATAACTAATGTTTTGCCTGCATTTAGGACTAACTTATGTGTTCAGTCAAAGAGAGCACTTTACTTCTTTCATCAAACTATACTTTTAAACATTTTGTTCACAGGTCTCGCCATCAGATATCTCTTTTAAACTTTAATCCATATGCTTTAAATGTAGCTTACATGCACACCTATACTGCCCATACTGTTTTAATTAATCCTGAACATTCAGTGCAGGTTTAACCAAAGGCTAGCTGTCTATGCTGTGTTTCTGTTATCCATTCAGAACAGTCATGCTAGCCTACCACTTGTTTAATTGAGTGTTCATGCTCGTATAGCCCATTTAAGAACAGTTAACTATACCATTTCAAAGTTATACCATTTCAAAAATGTATGCTAGTACTTAATTGCATTTATTCTGCTGCATTTATTACTGCTTGTTAGTAGCCTGATTAAGTTGTAGCTGTTATTCTAAACCTTTGGTTTAAACACTTGGGCTTCAGACTAGTTGTTTTACATTAAGAAGGTTTGTGGTCTTCACTGTTGTGGCAGAACAGGTAGCTTACATCCGTCTAAGTTGGGAGTTGCTGATTGAAGGTTTAGTGTCTGTTATTCTAAAAGTGTATTAGTTCTGGTTTAAGCATTTGGGCTTAGGGACAGTTATTTTACATTAAGAAGGTGTGGTCTGCACTCTTGTGGGAGGAGACAGTAGATTCCTGCCCTTCTGAGCTGGGAGTTTCTGGTTACAGGCTTATTGTGCCTGTTTATTTGAACTGTTTCTTTCTGAAAATGGTACGCCTTGTTTGCTGTAGCACAAGACTAGATTCAGATCTGCTGAATCTAGCTTTGTTTGTATAACTTGAGCACTAATCCAGGCCATCTTTTTCTGGAGAAGGTTCCCCTGCACCCTAGTGGCAAGAGTGTGCAGTTGAAACTTGTCTGATCGAAGACTGCTGGAACGGGGCTCAGTTTGTAGCTTTTTATTGGTTAATTTGTTTAAATCAGTTTCCTCATTTGCTACTGTTATATTAAAAAAAAAATCCACTTTATGGATCGCTGCTTAGCTAGGGTTAAAATATTCCCGGCGCCATAAAGTCTGCTGTTCAAATTTTCCTTTAGAACTAGCCAGTTTTTTTTAGTTTTAGCACTCAGATATGTTTCTTTGAGCTCAGCACTTATTCAGAACTCATTGTAAGCACTAAATAAGCTACAAATTACTACAACACTCAACTTTCCTCACTTGTCTAGAGGAAAACAGTTTTTAGTACTTAATAAATAAGCACCTATCCAGATATGTCTATGAGTCACCTCCCGGTGATTTCTCCTCTCTACCTGATGAATCTGGGCATCTTGGGGCAGTGCAGCAATTGCCTCATGTACACAGACAACCCACTCCTCCTACCACCCAATACTACAACCTGTGAGACATGTACTTATATAGCCAAACTGGATGCAAATTTCTCTTCACCCAAGACTTGCACCACACCACACTCATCACATAGTCCCTCAAAACCTACACCACCAAAACATACACATAGAAACACAAAACACACAACTATATTCATGAAGGCTCTCAATAAAAATCTGCCCAAGCAACAGAGACCTCTAAAACAGAAAGGTAAGCAACCTCCACCCCCCCCAACACAACCCAAATGACACATAGCCCACAAACTCAGTGTGCCACCCAACCACAGCACATAAGGCATAACAACATACCCAACACTCTAGTCAAAGGTGACTGTATAGTCAGACACACTGATGTTCCACTCACCAGGCTAAACAAGGAGAAAGTTACTGTCAGCTGCCTTTTGGGTGCCAGGATCTGTCACATAATGCGCACACTCAGGTCACTCCACAACAAGTGCAAATATGACTCTGTCATTGTCCATGTTGGTGTGAACGACCTGAGACTTACCTCCCTGGACGACATGAAAAGAGACATGGAGGAGCTATCTGATCTTGTAGCCCATGCAGGTATGACCCTAGCCCTGAGTAGCATCTGCCATCACCCAGAGTGATACAGTACAAGGACAAAATGATTGACTTCAATTGGTTAAGCTTCTGGTGTTATTCTAAATGGATCCAGTATCTGTCTGCCTGAGATGACATGATCAACAGACCACGATGATTTGCCAGAGTTGGCGTGCACCTGTCGCCCTTGGGATTCCGGATACTGTCTAAGACTCTTGCCACCCCTATAGTGCCTTTTTAGGCACGGTTCAAATGACAAATTCACCACCGTAACAGGTATAAGCAAGCAAAATTTGAGGGTAATGCTACTCAATGCTAGAAGTCTAAACCTCAAAATGCATTCACTTGAGGCACTCCTTAAAATGGAGAACATCGACATCTATGCAGTGACAGAGACCTGGTTCAAGGCTCCAGAGAGCACTCCTGCATTACCAGGCTATAATTCATACTACACCTTTCGGCCACCTAACCTGGACCGAAACACTAAAGGTGGAAGCGTGTCCATATACATTAATTATATCCACACCTCCAGGCTAGTTGCTCAGCATAATACATTCGAGATTATCCAAGTGCTTCTAACTCTGGGCAAGACCACATTCCAAATTGTAGCTTGCTACAAATCCCCCACCATGCCCCAGGATTCCCACTCCTCATTTCTTGATTCACTGGAAAATATTAGGGTACAACCCAACACCCTAATAATGGGCGATTTCAACTACCCCACCATTAACTGTGAAAACTACTCTTGTACCAACTCTTTTGCTCAACTTTTTTCTGTAATTCATAAATTCCAGTGCCTTGGATCAACTTATCCACACCCCCACCAGGGGCAGCAATATCCTAGACGTGGTCATTACCAGCATGGGCGACCGGTGTTCCACACCAGAGGTCAATTCCTCATTGGTCAGATCTGACCACAAGCTAAATCGCCCTAGACATCCATATCCTGCCCCCACCCTCCCATTAGGGAAACCTCTGTAAAAATTTCTCCAAAGCCAACTTCATGCTTCTTAAGACAGAAGTGGCAAACTTCACGACACCCATCCAGATGGACAATACAGGTACAACTGCTGAATCCTACACAAATGCACTTTATAAGCACTTACACGAGTGCATGGATCGTGCTGTCCCTAACAGAGCCAAGATGCTATCCTCTAAAAAAAAGGAAGCCAATCTGGTGGTCCCCTGCCGTAAGCAAACTCTACAACAGAAGAAAGAAACTGCTGCAGAAAATAGTAAAATCCCATGATTGGAGGAACTCCCTGGTCAGCCTCAGTAAGAAGCTGAGATCCCTGATAAAATCCTCCAAAGCTAGTTATGAAAACAAAATTGCCAGAGCTAGTTATGAAAACAAAATTGCCAAAGCTAGTTATGAAAACAAAATTGCCACTGTTTCTAAAGACAGCCACAAAGCATTCTATAGTTATGTCAAGAAACTCAATGGCAACACTCAGATCTGCTCTGAGTTACAGCACAGTGGCACTAAATATACAGAACCAACTGATATTGCCAACATCCTGGCAGATAGGTTCAGTGCTAACTTTACCCCCCCTCTCACCCCCTAAAGGGCCCATCTCTATACCGGAAGAGTGCAAAGTTCCTGTAATCCCACTCCACAAAGGGGGATCCACCACGGACCCCGGGAACTACTGCCCCATTAGCCTGATGAGCCTGGTCTGCAAGGCCATGGAACATATCATCACGGAACTTATAAACAAAGACATTGGTAATCTCCAATCTCTGGACCCCACCCAGTTAGGGTTTTTAAAAGGCAGATTATGTCTCCTAAACCTGATAGACGACTTTGAAGCAGTCACCAAAGCTGTAGATGAGGGTAAAGTGGTTCAGACAGCCTATCTAAATCTCTCCAAGGCTTTTGACACCATCCCAACACTCTGGAATTATAGATATTCCCACTAAACTAGGTATAAATCCCTATGTCACAAGATGGGTTGCCAGCTGGCTCACTGACAGAACCCACACTGTGAAAGTAGCAGACTCCAAATCCGACCTCAGACCAATGACAAGTGGAGTACCACAGGGTTCAGTCATGGGTCCTCTCCTGTTTGGTATCTACTTCTCTGAAGTACGGGCTGACACAGAAGGTCTTTGACTAATGAAGTTCACAGATGACTGCAAACTAGGAGCCATAATCGAAACTCCTAACGATGTGGACATCCTACAAAAGGGCCTCACTGAGAGAGATGCCTGGTGTCAAAGCCATGGCCTCAAGCTCAATGCCAGAAAAGTGCATTGTCATCCCTTTTGGTAAAAACTCTGTACCCTTGAGCTACCACATAGGCAGTAGTCTGCTTAACACCGAAAGTGTGATAAGAGACCATGGGACACAGGTGGACAGTAGTCTCTCCTTTGATAATCACATCGCCACAGTAGTCAGGAAATCCTTCTACGTGGCACACATCATCACAAAAGGTTTCTCATCCAGGAAAAAAGAGGTAATTGTTCCCCTCTACTCATCACTCATTAGACCCATTGTGGAGTACAATGCCCCTTTTGGTATGTACCTCACAAGACATCTACAGCAACTGGAAAGGCCGCAGAAGTATCTCACAAAGAGGATTACTGGCCTCAAACAGATGCCCTACACAGACCGTCTCAAAAAACTCCAGCTTTACTCCGTTGCATATCGCCTACTCAGAGGTGATCTCTGCCTAACATAGAAAGCTTATGTCAAACCCAGAGCTGTTGGACATGCTCCACTTAAAGAAATCCCAATCTCTTCGAGCTACACGCTCTAGGGTCCTAAACCTTGTCACCACGATAAACAGAACATATGCTGGAGGGATAGATTCCTGTCCCAGAGGCTTCCCATACTCTGGAACAAACTACCTATCTATATCAGACAAAGCTACTCTTTAGCACTCTTTAAGAAAAATCTTGATGATTGGATGGGAAATAGGAAATTCACCCTGGGGATCACTTCTGTGGCTCTGCTCGACAGGGGCACAGGAAAATAATTTTCTTGGGTGACGAAAGCCCAGGTACCTTTTTTGGCTAGGCTTATATAGGCCCTTGGGCCAATAGCCTAGTACCTAATTATGAAGCTATGAACTTGCTGAATCATAGCCGATATTTTTCATCTCTCCATTGTAAATGTGATTTTAAAGTAGCTACCATCTTACCATTTATCTCTGTGCTTGTATTGCACATTGCATTTAGTCAGTAGATTTTACTTTTTACTTAGTACTCTTTGATTTGTTTTTTTTATTGCCTGCTTCATATTTGTGATCATTTCCATGCCTTATGTGTTCAGTGCAACACAGTGTAGTTTTTCAGTGCCTGGTGATTAAGCAACCAAACAAATAAAGCATACATAATGAACGTTAAAAAAAATCTTTCCTTTCTCAGTCCACTTCTGAGTAAATGACTATTTCATGTATGTAAAATAGTAATTATTTCATTATTTTCCCTTGACGGCCCATGATTTGTTCCCCTTGATGGCCCATGTTGTGACTCGAGAGAGTCCGTTGGACCAGCCCATTTACCAGGACAGCATATTAGTAAATAGAGTATATGTCTCCAGATACAAATTTAGCATTAGTATTTAATGTTTTTCTTGAAAAATCACCATTTCCCCACCTTGTGTTGATGGCTAGGAGGTCTTACAACATAGAATGCATTTTTGTATATTTAAGCAGTTTTTAAACCTGTATTTTAGTCTGTCCTGGTAATAGGGCTCAGAATTTCCTTAATTTATGCCAGCTGTACACATGTAGATTTTCCCCTGCCCTCATGGCATCTGTTAATCACTACAAGATACTTATTTATGGCTTCTTCATCCACAATACAAGTGCCTATCTTGCTGTCTTGATCATCTATAATTCAAGTCCTGTGTCCATAGTGTAGATACAGTACATACAGATCAGGCACCACTTGTACCTCCACAAATGCTCACCTGAATGAGTTATTTCTTGTGTTAAATGACATTTTTACCTAGTTATATGTAGGCATGACGAAGTTTTGCAACCAGTTTCTCTTTGTTTCAGTTCCTTGCTATGACCATAACTCCCTTTGTTCAGCAGGGTCTGACTAAATGTTTTCCACAATTTCTGCCTGGCCCTGTACCCCTTCAGCATTCTAAAGTGCTGGGTCATTACTGATCTTTCTTTTCACTCTTTATTTCATTAGTTTATGTGCAATGATTGTGCTCCCTTACAACTGTCTCCTTCAGAAATTCTAGCACCTCTCAAAACACCGCAGAGCCAAACTGAAAGTACTTCTGACATAGCAAATCAAAACCAAGAAAATCTAAAGGTATTACTGCTTAATGCTAGGAGTCTAAACAAAAAACTCCACTCCCTAGACCTTCTCTTCACCCCAGAGAATGCTGATGTCTGTGTGGTCACTGAGACATGGTTTAAAGTTGCGGAGAGCACACCAACACTGCAAGGTTATACTGCTTTCCACACATTTAGACCAACTGCTACACAGACAGGGATTAAAGGTTGATGTGTCTCTATTTACATCAAAAATAAATATACATCAAGGCTGGTCAAACAGGAGAATGCATTCGAGCTGCTCCATGTTCAAATCACCATAGGCAAAATCCAATAGCACATCCTTGCCAGCTATAGGTCCCCCTCTATGACTCGGGAAACACATACCATGTATTTAAACTTATTAGAAACGCTAACCATCCAACCCATACCATGTATTTAAACTTATTAGAAACGCTAACCATCCAACCCAGTACCATATTCATGAGTGACTTTAATTACCTCACTATTAACTGGTAATCCTGTATGACACCAAACATACAGGGCACAGAGTTTCCTAGATTTTGTAAACACAAACTCCCTGAACCAGATAGTCAGTACACCAACCAGAGGTACAGCCATACTGAATCTGATCCTCACTAATGTGGGAGAGTGCTGCACACACGCTACTGTAATGTCGTCCCTGGTAAGGTCAGACCAAAAAATGATCTTCTTTGAAGTAAAAATAAAGCCTGGACCCCCAGCTAAACCTGGAATATTCAGGAACTGCTCTAAGGCTAATCTCCTAAGTGATAATCTGGAAAATTTTCAAGTCCCCATAAACCCCAAGAACACTGCTGCCTATGCAGAACTGTTCACAGAAACCCTGTACAAGCATGTTAATAGCTGCATAGAGGCAGCTATACCCACCAGGAAGAAGTACAGAACTAATTAAAAAAACAAGCCACCCTGGTGGAATCACAAAAGCAATAGGCTGTATAAGAAGGAAGAAAATCATGGGAAAAATAAGGAGGTGCGGCATGCAGCAGGATAAAAGCACTCTCATCAAACTAAACAACTCAGAGGACAAATAAAGTCTACCACAGTCACCTTTGAGGTTAATTTGGCCTTCCAGGCCAAGGACAATCACAAGGCATTCTTTAGCTGTGTCAGCAACCTCAAAGGCAATACACAATTGTGTGCAGAACTCATTGTAAATGGAGCCACCTATACTGAGAAAATACAGCAAACCTACTGCCCAATAAATTTGGCTCCAACTTTACCCCTCTCTCCCCCTCAACCTTCCCTCAGGAAATACCATCAAGTATAACTTCGCCTGCTCACTTGTGAACAGGTCCTTAATGCTTTAAGGCCAATAACACTGCATCAATGGGCCTAGACAGTATCCCAGGATGGCTTCTAAATAGCATTTACATAACCTATCAGGGCCTCTGGAATTGCTGTTTAACTATAGCCTCCAAACAGGCTTCATGCCTCATGAATGGAGAACAGCAACAGTCATCCCTCTGTACAAAGGTTGCCATCTACAGATCCATAAGTTTCACTAGTCTTGTATGTGAAACCATGGAAAGAATTATCATGGTAATGATCAATAGTGATATAGTAAACCTCCAGACACTGGACCCCAGCCCAGTTTGGTTTCTTCAAGGACAGATAATGCCTACTCAGCCAGTGGACTTATTTGAGAAGGTCACCAAAGCAATGGATGAGGGCAAAATGGTTCACACTGCGTATCATGTCCTGGCCAAGGCATTTGGCACAATACCCTACTTGGGCATTGTTGACAAACTCAAGGTTAGGTACAGACTCGCATGTCACCTGGTGGATAGCCAACTGTCCCACAGACAGGACCCAGGAAGTTAGAATTGGAGGTAGAATTGGGGAGTCCACCTCTGCAAAGAGGCCAGTCACAAGTGGAGTCCCTCAGGGATCAGTCCTTGGACAACTGCTTTTGGCATTTACTTCTCTGAAGTCGAGGCCAGTGTCATTTCTCTGGCTGACTAAATTTGCAAATGATTGCAAATTGGGATCTGTCATTGAATCCCACACTGACACAAATAATGTTCATCGTGTTACCCTGTTGCAGTCATCACACTTGGGGTTATCCTGCCGTCAGGCGGTCCCGCAGTCGGCACGAATTCCAAAGTCTTGGTCTGGCGTCGGTTGCTGTCGCTTCTTCCCTGATGTCAGAGTGCCAGGGGTATATCAGAGGCATCCAACGCCATTTTCTTCAGTCTTTCTTGCCGCGCGGTGCCCGAAGCAGAAGCAGTTCGCAAGTGCCGGTTGGCCGACACCTGAGATTTTCGAATCGAGTTTCAGTCCGAAGTCTTCAAAGCTAAGTACCCCGTTGGGGAACCTTTTCTTGCCTCAATCCGATGTCAGTAAAAGTTGACAATTGCATTTCTTGTGGGAAGCAAATACCTCATAAGGATTTCATTCTTTTTGTATACCTTGCCTAGGCCCAGACCACGACGTCACTGGTTGTCGGTTTTGTGCTAGGTTCAATAAGCGGACTATAAACCGTCGCTTTCATTTCGCACGACACTACTTCGGTAGAAAATTTAATTACACTATGCTGTCAGAGCAACCGACTACCGGCGTGCATAAAAAACGCAAGGATAAGGACCGGCAGCCTAGATCCAAGCCAGACTCCGAGGCCTCGGCTGGCCCGGTCGCCGGTTCTCCGGTTTTCAGTGAGGCGCCTACGCAGCCCCTGGCTACCACTGAATTGGATCCCCAGACCGCATCGGATCCCCCAGCAGAGATTTCTAGGCCAACGCAGCCATTTTCCTTGGGCCCTACCGACGACATTGCAGTAGGGGAAGCCAGTGCTGCAGAAACACCTTCGGTTTCTGAAGGTGTCTTCAGACAGACTACCCTCACCATAAAATCTTATGCTAAGCTTAAGACTCCTCTAAAACCAAACAAGCCTACACTTCAGTCTCCAGGTCAAGGCCCTATGCCTAAGAAACAGATGCTTAAAATGGCTGAAGATTTGATTTCTTTGATCAGGGGTTCCCAACCCCCCCCAGACAAAAGGCCTAGACAAGAGGAGGATTATGCCTCCTCTGATCAAGTGTCTTATTTCCTCAGGCTCCTCTGAGGAACAGGATTACTCCTTTCCCTCTTATGAAGATTCTGATGCTGAAGGTTCCATTCCCTCAGCTTCTCCCACTGAAGACTATTCCTTTAGATAACCTTACATACCATGAGGGAACATTTCCACTGGGAAGGTCAGGACTACTCTGACTCAAAGAAAAGGCTCTGAGAGTTTCTTTTACTCCCCCTGCACAGACCACTTGCTATCCCCCCAGTTTTGGACATAGTGGATGATGTCTTCTTAGAATCTAGTCTAAATCCAGATTCTCTGCCTCCTGCTCCAGCCAAACCAGATAGATACTATAGAGTGGCTGCCTCTCACAAATTCCTTTACAAAAGCCCTGCTGCTGATCCAGAGACAATCTCCCAGGGTCCCAAAGGGGCTAAGGCTTCTATAGCTAAAAATCCTGTACCCTCAGAAAGGGACTCCAGGACACTAGATAGGTGGGTAAGAAGGTTTATACCTCAACTACTCTAGCTATGAGAGCACTAAATTGTCAGTTTCACATGCTTAAATACCAGCAATTCCTAATGTCTCAAATAAAACAAAAGATAGGCACGCACCCTCAACAGTCTGAATTCAAGGAAATGCAAGATCTGCTGCATGCAGCTGAGCAGGTGGGCAAACATACTTTACAGTGTGGTTTTGATGCCTTGGAAGTTTCCTCTAGAGCAGCTGTTACTGGGTCTGTTATACGTAGGCATGCTTGGTTAAAGGAACAATCTCTGCCTGATCATGTTAAAGTAAAGTTACTGGATGCACCCTTACAGCAGGATGTTTTATTTGGGGTTAAAGCAGAGGAGGTTTTAAAGAAAATGGAGGATAAGGCAAAATCTATGCAAATGGTCAAAGATTTCTTACAGGTACAGCCCCCACGGTTCAGCAGAAATTGGCCAACAAAAAATTGGTCCTTTCCAGCTTCTGACAGACCACAGAGGGGTAAAGACAGGTGCCCAAGGGGCAGAGGACAGGCACAAATCCCTTACAAATCTCGCCAATGGGGCACTACAACACAGAAGGGAGGAGAAGACAGGTCCCAAAACCACTAGAAGGCAAACACAATGACTCAAACTGCCAAGCAAAACCCTCTTGGCAGCTCCATTGGGAGGAAAATTAGCACTTTTTACAGACAACTGGCACATTGTCACAAAGGATAAATGGGTCCTAGACATTATCTCACACGGATACAGGTTCCATTTCCACACCTTGCCAAGGATAAAAGGAATGCCAAACCTGCCACAAAATCAATGGGCAGAGGCACAAAAACAAATTAGAGCTGTCATGGACATGAGAGCCATTCAACTGGTACCTACACAGGAGCAAGGCCAAGGATTTTACTCAAGGCTCTTTCTAGTCCCCAGAAAGGCCAATGCTTGGAGACCCATTCTGGACCTTTCAGTCTTAAACACCTTCTTGCAAGTACCCAAATTCAAGATGCTAACACTACAGCAACTTCTTCCCATGTTGGGCAAGAAAGCTTGGCTAGTAACGTTGGACCTCAAGGAGGCATACCTGCATGTCCCTATCAGACAAAATTGCAGAAGATACCTCCGTTTCATTGCAGGTTCAACCCATTACCAATTCTTTGCACTGCCCTTTGGCTTATCTACTGCACCCAGGGTCTTCACAAAATGCCTGGCACCAGTAATTGCATACTGCAGACAGAGAGGAATTCAAATATACCCATACCTGGACGACTGCCTCATCCAAGCAGAAAGCAAGGACATTCTCTTACAACACCTGGCTTTTGTAAGACATCTTCTAAGTTGCCTAGGGTACACAGTAAACGAAAAGAAATCAAAACTAGTGCCCTCACAAATTATGACATTCCTGGGTGCCAGCTTGAATACAACGGCCCAGATGGCTTATCTGACGCCAGACAAACAACTACAATTAACTCAGTACTTCAGAAAATGGCAACAAAGACCCAACTCCCTGCAAGAAAAATTCTGCAGGCCTTGGGCTTCATGGCATCTTGCATACTACTAATACCATTTGCAAAACTGCATATGAGGAAATTACAATGGTACCTAAAATGAGTGTGGACTCAACACAGCCACAGCTTGGAAACAATGATAAATCTAATTCCCTGCCTTCAACAGGAGTTTCTATGGTGGTCACAGGCTTGTCACCTAAACAAGGGTCAGCCTTTCACCCTACCCCCAGCCAGGCAAACTATGACAACAGATGCATCGGACTATGCCTGGGGGGCACACATGGCAGGACGGTGCATTCAAGGCTTATGGACAGCAGATCAAAGGAATTTGCACATCAATCAAAGAGAAATGTTAGCTGTACAAAATGCTCTGACAGCCTTCAAGGACCTCTTGCATCCAGGACAGCTTATCATAAGGACAGACAACACCACAGTAATGTGGTACATAAACAAACAAGGGGGTACACACTCCTACCCTCTATGCAGGCAAGCAATGACCTTGTGGAACACAGCACTGGCTTACCAAGTTCAATTACAAGCTCAATTCCTGCCAGGAAAAAAGAACACATTGGCAGACGACTAAGCAGAAACATCATGGATCCCCACGAGTGGAAACTGGATCCAAAAGTATTCGCAATGATAACTCAAAAATGGGGGCTCCCAGACATAGACCTGTTTGCCAGCCCTCAAAACTATCAGCTAACAAAGTTTTGCACAAGGACTTTTCACCATCAAGCTTGGAAAGTGGACGCACTCTCATTCAGTTGTAAAATGCTAATAGTATATGCCTTTCCTCCACTACCCCTTCTCACAAAGGTGCTACTGAAAGTCAGGATGGAGAGACCCCGAATGATACTCATTGCTCCAGACTGGCCACGCCAGCACTGGTACCCACTATTAAGGAATATGGCCCAGGACCCACCATGGATTCTACCACAAATTACCCACCTGCTCACACAGCAAGGCAATCAGATTCTACACAGCCAGCTCAAAACCTTAAACTTGGCTGCATAGCAAATCACCTAAGCAACCAGCCAGCTCCTCTCTCTCAAGCTGTTATGGAAGCTATTATGGAGGCCAGAAGGCCCAGTACCAGGAAGGCCTACTCAGACAAATGGAAAAGGTTTTGCGCTTGGAACCAAGCTAAAGGCCAAAATACCCTTCAACCTGACATACCTCAGATTCTGCAATATCTAACTGAGATGTTACACAAAGGGCTTTCTTTTTCATCTATTAAAATCCACGCCTCAGCCATTTCTGCTCACTACAACACGGATCCTCCCTTATTTTCACATCCACTTTTAAGGCAGTTTCTCAGAGGGGCCAAGAACATTAGGCCTCCCAGGAGAGCACCAACACCTACTTGGGACCTCAACTTTGTTCTGGAAAAACTCACGCTACCTCCTTTTGAGCCAGCTTTCTCAGCTGACGTAAAGTTTATATCATGGAAGACTGCCCTGCTGCTAGCAATCACTTCAGCTAGAAGAGTTTCAGAACTTCAGGCACTAATGGCAGTAGAGCCTTTCCTCATTTTTCATCAAGACAGAGTTTCTCTATGAACTAACCCCTCCTTTATGTCTAAGGTGGTATCCAGTGTGGCTCTAAATCAAACCGTCCATTTACCCACCTTCTTTCCAAATCCACAGAACAATGGAGAAAGACTCCTGCATTCCTTGGACATTCACAGGCAGCTACGTTACTACTCAGATAAAACTAAGGTTTTCAGAAAATCTGACCAGCTTTTTGTATCCTATGCTACAGCATCACAAGGAAAGGCTATCTCAAAACAAACCATTTCCAAATGGATAGGACATTGCATACGTTTTTGCTACACCCACCATGGAAAACCAGTTCCTGCTACCATAAGGCCCCACTCTACCAGGGCAGCAGCTACATCTACAGCCTTCTTCAGGGGGGTGCCAAACAAGGATATTCTGGAAGCTGCAACTTGGAGTTCAGTACACACCTTTACCAAACATTACCACTTACCACTTTACTCTAAGACTAGAGCTGGCTTCGCCACTGCAGTTTTGCAGGGCCTTCTAGCCTCCCCTAACCCTGTTTGACTCCACCGCCCATCCTTAGCTTTGGGATTCTACCCAAGTGTGATGACTGCAGCAGGGTAACACGATGAACATAGTACAGTTTTGTACCTACCATAAATGTAGATGTTCGAGTGTATACCCTGCTGCAGTCCAGGTTGCCCTCCCTCCATCCCCTCTAAACTAGCTGAAATTATCTCTACCACTCTATTCTATACTACTTCTGTGGTGTATTTGCTTGTGCCTAAGGGTTTTGTTTTATTTTTCCCATATAGTTATATGTATATGTAAATATATATATATATATATATATATATATATATATATATATATATATATATATATATCTTTTGCCTACCTATTAGGTGCACCTGACATCTCGGGCAAGAAAAACTGAAGAAAATGGCGTCGGATGCCTCTGATATACCCCTGGCGCTCTGACATCAGGGAAGAAGCGACAGCAACCGACGCCGGACCAAGACTTTGGAATTCGTGCCGACTGCGGGACCGCCTGATGGCAGGATAACCCCAAGTGTGATGACTGCAGCAGGGTATACACTCAAACATCTACATTTATGATAGGTACAAAACTGTACTTTCTCCAGGTGAGGCTGACACAAACAAACAATTGGTGCCAGAGCCACGGACTAAAACTGAATGCCAAGAAATGCATAATAGTATCCTTTGGGAAGTCATCCACCCCTGGTAATTGTCATGTTGACAACACACCCCTTAGAGTTGACCCAGTAGTCAGGGACTAAGGGACACACATAGATAGTAATCTGGCCTTTAACAATCACATGTCTGCATTTGTGAGGAAATCATTCTGTGTTTGGCAACTTATAAATAAAGGTATGGCATCTAATTCCAAGGAAGTCATTGTTCCACTGTATTGAGCATTCATCAGGCCTATCATTGAGTACAGTGCCCCCATTGGAATGTACCTAACCAGGGGTTCAGGTGCCTAGGCAGCGAGACATTTCCCTGTGGTATATTTGACTGGGGACACATCGCTGAAGTGACAGTCAGCTGCAGAGAAATATGGCTGTTTGCAAATTCCTTGTGGGAAAGAGAAGAATGTGTTGCCATGCCCACAACTTCAAGAACCAAAGTCACAGGGGGAAAACAATGCCCATGGTCCCCAAGGGAACATGAGACAGCAGGCAATATGGCAGGCATCAGCAGCAGGCTGACCAGCGGGCATGTCAGTGGCAGTACAAATGCAGTGCACAATGGGCAGTACCTTTATAAACGGTGTGTGTGTGGACCATTACCCCCTTTACATTCTCTACTTTATTACCTAAAATGCATACTGGAGTATAAAGGTGACTACAGTAGCCTGCAGGATTTCTTCCATGCTGTAGCACACTTCTACATGATGTTCATCGTGCATACAGCTGCAGTCATTACAGATGGGTTATCCTGCCGTCAGGCGGGTCCTCGGTCGGCCGAATTCCAAAGTCTAGGTCCGGTGTCGGTTGTCGTCGCTTCTTCCCTGACGTCAGTGCGGCAGGCGTATAAAAGAGGCAGCCAACGCCATCTTCTTCAGTCTTTCTTGCCGTGCGGTGCCCGAAACGGAAGCAGTTCACAAGTGCCGGTCGGCCAGCTCCTGAGATTACGAAAATATTTCAGCCGAAGTCTTCTTGAAAGCCAAGTACCCCGTTGGGAAAACTTTTCTTGCCTCAGACCGATGTCAGACAAAGTTAATAATTGCATTTCATGTGGGAAGCAAATACCGCATAAGGATTTCCACTCTTTCTGTATACCTTGCTTATGCCCAGACCACGACGTCTCGGCCTGCCGTTTTTGTGCTAGATTCAACAAGCGCACTATTAAGCGCCGGGCGGAGTTCGCCCTTCACTATTTTGGCAAAAAATTTAATTATATTATGTCGTCGGATACTCCGACTCCAGTTTTGAGTAAAAGACGCAAAGATAAGGACCGACATACGAGGTCCGCAACAACTACTGAGACCACGCTAAGGCCGACTACCAGTTCTCCGGTGCTCAGCGAGTACCGATGACACTACAGTACCGATGTCTTCAGTACCCGAGGTTGCAGGCTCCTCGGTCCCCATTCCTACTGCAGATACCGACGCCACTCTTGGCGGGGAAACAGAGTTTAGACAGGCCTGCCATTTCTCAAGGTGTCTTCAGGCCTTCCTCCTTCTCTAATAAAGCTTTCACTAAATCTAAAGCAGCCATGAAAACCAAAAAACAGGGCCCTCAGACCCCCTTTCACGGCCCCATGCCTAAAAAATAGATGCTCAAAATGGCTGAGGATTTGATTACTCTTATCAGGGGTTCTCAACCCCCCTCTGACAAAAGGCCCAGATTAAAGGAAGACTGCCCTTCCTCAGATCAAGCCTCTATTACCTAAGAACATTCTGAGGACCAGGATTATTCCTATTCCCCTTTCGAAGACTCTGATGCAGAGGAGTCTATTCCCTCGGTCTCCCCCCCCCCCCTGAGGACTACTATTTTGGGGAAACCCTACATACATTGAGGGAACACTTTCACTGGGAAGGCCAAGGTTACTCAGATTCCAAGAAAAGGCTCAGGGAATTTCTTTTGCTCCCTCAGCATAGGCCCCTGGCTATCCCTCCTGTTTTAGATATATTGGATGATGTGTACACAGAAGCCAGCCTTAATCCAGATTCTTTGCCTCCAGCTCCTGTTAAACCAGACAGGTATTACCGGGTTCCTGATTCTCACCAGTTCCTATACAAAAGCCATACTGCTGACCTAGAAACTATTTCACAGGGTCCCAAGGGAATTAAGGCCTCTACTGCTAAAAACCCATTACCTTCAGAGAGAGATTCCAGAGCTTTAGAAAGGTGGGGGAAAAGGTGTACACCTCGGCCACTTTAACCATGAGGGCATTAAACTGTCAGTTCCATATGTTAGTGTCAACAGTTTTTGTTATCTCAGTTGAAAAGCAAAATGACACAACCAGAACAACCAGATTTAAAAGAGTTGCAGGATTTGTTGCATGGTGCAGAGCAAGTGGGTAAACATACCTTGCAGTGTGGTTTTGATGCTTTAGAGGCCTCATGTAGAGCTGCTGTTACGGGGTCTGTTATACGTAGGCATGCTTGGCTCAAAGAGCAAACCTTACCAGATCATGTCAAAGCTAAATTATTAGATGCACCTCTTCAAAAAGATGTATTGTTTGGTGTTAAAGCTGAGGAGGTACTAAAGAAAATGGTGGAAAAAGCGAAATCAATGCAAACAGTGAAAGATTTCCTGCAGGTACAACCTCCACGTTTCAGCAGAAACTGGCCTTCAAAAAATTGGTCCTTTCCAGCCACGGAAAGACCTCAAAGGGGCAGATACAGATGCTCAAGGGGTAGAGGGCAACCTCAAGGATCCTTCACAGCCAGACAGTGGCAAGCACCAACCCCAAGAGGTGGAGAAGATAGATGCAACACCTGGCGTTTGTAATAAAACTGTTGAACTTCCTGGGATGCACAGTCAACAAAAAGAAATCAAAACTAATACCCTCTCAACAAATAATTTTTCTGGGTGCCAGCTTGAATACAACCACTCAGATGGCCTACCTCACGCCAGACAAACAAGGGCAACTGTCTCAATACTTCAGGAAAATGGCAACTTTCACCAGGCTGACTGCAAGGAAAGTCCTGCAGGCTCTGGGATTCATAGCATCTTGCATCCTACTAATCCCATGTGCAAAGCTGCATATGAGGAACCTTCAATGGTGCCTAAAAAACTTATGGTCTCAACACAGTCACAGCTTGGAAACAATTATACCACTCATTCCATGCCTTTAAAAGGAATTTCTGTGGTGGGCTCAAGCATGCCAAAGAAACACAGGTCTCCCTTTCTGTGTACCTCAAGCAACTCAAATCATCACAACAGACGCCTCAGACTATGCCTGGGGAGCACACATGACAGATCAGTGCATTCAGGGAAAATGGTCCCAAAAAGAGAAGCACCTACACATCAACCAAAAGGAAATGCTAGCCGTGCAAAATGCTATTATGACCTTCAAAGACCTACTACATCCAGGCCAGCTATTGATAAGGACAAACAACACCACAGTGATGTGGTACATAAACAAACAGGGAGGAACTCATTCATACCCCCTGTGCAGGCAAGCCATGACCCTATGGAACACAGCACTGGAATTGCAAATTCAACTACAGGCAGAATTCCTGCCAGGGAAGGAAAACACACTGGCAGACAACCTAAGCAGAAATATGACAGATCCACACGAATGGAAGTTGCATCCTCAAGTTTTCACAAAGATAACTCAGGCATGGGGACAGTCAGACATAGATCTCTTTGCTACCCACAGAAATTACCAGTTGAAAAAATTTTGTTCAAGGACCTATCATCCACAGGCCTGGAAAGTGGACGCACTTTCTTTCAATTGGACAACGTTGACAGTCTATGCCTTCCCGCCTCTTCCTCTGCTGCCCAAAGTTCTATTAAAAGCCAGAGCAGAGAGGCCGAAAATGATTCTCATTGCTCCAGACTGGCCAAGACAACACTGGTATCCGCTCCTGAAGAGCCTGACACATTCCCCACCATGGATCCAACCTCTAGTCCCTCTTCTGTTGTCCCAGCACAACTACAAAACCCTTCACAGCCAGCTCAAAACCCTAAATCTAGCTGCATGGAGAATTCCTTGATCTCCCAACAGACCCTCCTCTCTAAGGAGGTGCAGGATGTCATCTTGGAGGCCAGAAGACCTTCTACTAGAAAAGCCTACTCTGCCAAATGGAAATGATTTTGTGCCTGGAATCAAGAAAAGGGCCAGAATCCTTGGGTAATAAATTTACCTCAAATTTTACAGTACCTAGCTGAGATGTTAAACAGTGGACTTTCCTTCTCCTCCATAAAAATCCACGCTTCAGCCATTTCTGCACAATACAACACAGATCCTCCTTTATTCTCTCATCCTCTCTTAAGGCAGTTCCTCAGAGGGGCAAAGAATGTAAAACCCCCAAGGAAACCACCAGTCCCTGCTTGGGACCTCAACTTCGTATTGGAAAAGCTGACCCTTCCTCCCTTCGAGCCAGCTTCTTCAACAGAACTACAATACTTGTCATGGAAAACAGCCTTCCTTCTAGCTATCACCTCAGCATGCAGGGTTTCGGAGCTACAGGCCCTCATGGCTGTGCCAACCTTTCATCATTTTCCATCAGGACAGAGTTTCCTTACGAACCAACCCTACCTTTATGCCAAAGGTAGTATCCAGTGTAGCTTTGAATCAGACTATCCACTTACCTACCTTTTATCCTAATCCACAAAACAAAGGGGAAAGACTAGTACATTCCTTGGACATTCACAGACAACTTCGTTATTATTTGGACAGGACAAAGCCATTCAGGAAATCCGAGCAACTCTTTGTGTCCTATGCTACAGGTGCTCAAGGAAAGGCCATTTCCAAACAGACAATCTCAAAATGGATAGTCCACTGCATACGCTTTTGTTACTCATTTCATGGAAAAACTGTGCCTACATGCATCAGATCCCACTCCACCAGGGCCACAGCTACCTCTGCAGCTTTCCTCAGGGGGGTCCCTATCAAGGACATTTTGGAAGCAGCCACTTGGAGTTCAGTGCACACTTTCTCCAAGCACTATCACCTTCCACTATACTCTAAATCTAGAGCGGGATTTGCCACAGCCGTCTTGCAGGGCATCCTCGCTCCTCCTAGTTCCACTTAGTGCCTGCCACCCCTACTTAGCTTTGGGATTCTTCCCATCTGTAATGACTGCAGCTATATGCACGATGAACATAGTACAGTTTTGTACCTACGAGTGCTCATACAGCTGCAGTCCAGGTTACCCCCCCCCTCCGTCCCCTCTTAGGACAGGCCTTATGACAAACACCTTCTCATACAACCTATTTGGGGTATTCTTTTATGGTGTATTTGCTTGCAACTAATGTTTTCTGATTATTCTTTATTGCATGATTACATAAATTTATGTTTTGCCTTCCTTCTGGGGGCACCTGACATCTAGGGCAAGAAAAACTGAAGAAGATGGCGTCGGCTGCCTCTTTTATACCCCTGCCGCACTGACGTCAGGGAAGAAGCGACGACAACCGACGCCGGACCTAGACTTTGGAATTCGGCCGACCGAGGACCCGCCTGACGGCAGGATAACCCATCTGTAATGACTGCAGCTGTATGAGCACTCGAACATCTACATTTATGGTAGGTACAAAACTGTACTTTTTAGTTACGTAAGTATGTATTCTACACTGAGCACAACACTCATTACTTCTTCTGCCTCCATGCATTTGGTTATTAAAGCTGTGAGCATGGCATTATGTGCTTCTCTTTGCCCATAGGGAATTTGCAAACAGCCGTATTTGTCTGCAGCTGACTGTCACTTCAGCTGTGGGTCCCCAGTCAAATGTACCACAGGGAAATGTCTCGCTGCCTAGGTGCCTGAACCCCCTAACCAGGCATATCCAACAATTGAAACATCCCCAGTGGTTCTGTACTAAAAGAATGCAGGGCTTAAATAAATTGTCCTGTGAAGACTGCCTCAAAGCTCTATCCCTGTATTCTGTGTCTTACATGCTTTTGAAGGGAGATCTCTGCCTGACATACAGGGCATTGTCAGACCCCACTCTGATGGACCTCTTGCATATCCACAAAACAAACAGCACCGGAATTACCCATTCTAAAGACTTGAACCTTGCCTGTGATATTAATAGGACCTGCTGGAGAGACAGGTACAGTGGATATAAAAAGTGTACTCACTCCTGTTAAAGTGCCAGGTTTTTGTGATATAAAAAAATGAGACCACAATAAATCATTTCAAAACTTTTCCCACCTTTACTGTGACTTATAACCTGTACAATTCAAATGAAAAAGAAACAAATCTGTTGGGGGAAAAAATATAAAAAAATAAAAAAAGTACAATAAGCTGGTTGCGTAAGTGTGCACAACCTTAAACTAATACTTTGTTGAAGCACCTTTTGATTTAATTACAGCATTCAGTCTTCTTGGGTAGGAGACCTCAGTAGTGGTGCTGTGTTAGCGTTGTCGCCTCACAGCAAGACGTTGTCCTGTTCGATTCTCAGTTAGAGCATCTTCTGTGTGGAGGCATGCGTGAATGGGTGTACCTTCGTTGAAGGTTGTGCGTCAGGGCTGGTAACTCGGCACGTAAAAATCCACTACCAAACATTAGCGGACCGGAGTTCCGCTGTGGCGACCCCTAACCGGGATAAGCCGAAAGACACAACAGCAAGTCTTCATGGGTAGGAGTCTATCAGCATGGCAAATCTTGACTTGGCAATATTTACCCACTCTTCCTTGCAAAAGCACTTCAAATATGTCAGATTGCGAGGGCATCTCTTGTGCACAGCCCTCTTCAGGTCACCCCACAGATTTTCTATTGGATTTAGCTCTGGCCGGGCCATTCCAAAAGTTTAATTTTCTTCTGTGAAGTTATTCTTTTGTTGATTTGGATGTATGCTTGGGGTCATTGTCATGTTGAAAGCATGTTTCTAGCAGATGCCTGAAGGTTTTGGGCCAAAGGTGACTGGTATTTGGAACTGTTCTTAATTCCCTCCGCCTTGACTAAAACCCCAGTTCCAGCTGAAGAAAAGCAACCCCAAAGCATGATACTGCCACCACCATGCTTCACCGTGGAGATGGTGTTCTTTTGTGATGCGAAGTGTTGTTTTTGTGCCATATGTACCTTTTGGAATTGTGGCCAGAAAGTTCAACATTGGTCTCATCAGACCATAACTCATTTTCCCACATGCTTATGGGAGACTTGATGTACTGTTTTGCTAATTTTATCCAGACCTGGATTTATTTCTGTGTAAGAAAAGGCTTCCCTCTTGCAAACCTACCCCTGTAGTCCAGACATATGGAGAATACGGGAGATTTTTGTCACATGTAATACAAGCTGTACTTGCCAGAAATTCCTGCAGCTCCTTCAGTGTTGCTGTAGGTCTTTTGGTAGCCTCCATAACCAGTTTTTGTCTGATCTTTTCATCAATTTTGGGGGAAATGTCCATTTCTTTGCAATGTCACTGTTGTCCCATATTTTCTCCACTTTTTGATGACTATTTTCACTGTGTTCCATGGTATATCCAATGCTGTGGAAATTTTTTGTACCCTTCTCCTGACTGATACCTTTCAATAATGAGATCCCTTTGTTACTTTGTGAACTCTACGAACCATGGCTTTTGCTGTAGCAGGCAAATGAGTAAATGTCAGGAAAATCCTACTAGGGCAGCTGAACTTTATTTGGGGTTAGAGTCTCTTTAATTGATGGCAGGTGTGTATGCAAGAAGACCGAATGCTGTAATTAAATCAAAAGATGCTTCAACAAAGTATTAGTTTAAGAGTGTGCACACTTATGCGACCAGCTTATTGTAAGTTTTTTTTTAATATTTTTTTCCCTTAAGAGATGTGTTTGTTTTTCAATTGAATTATACAGGTTATAGGTAACATTAAAGGTGGAAAAAGTTTTGAAATGATTTATTGTGGTCTCATTTTTTTATATTACTAAAACCTGACATTTTAACAGGAGTGTGTACACTTTTTATATCCACTGTATGTATCCCAGAGATTACCCCATCTCTGGAACAGGCTCCTCATCCATGTGAAGCAGACTTCCTCCCCCACCCAATTCAAGTGCAACCAGGACAACTGGATAGGGAACAGAAAATGTATTCCTGGTTTAGCACCTGTGTTTGTAATGAACACAGGCAAGCTATCTCCCAGGCCCTAGCTTGTAAATGTTTCATCTCCCAAGCCCCTGCTTGCACTTATCAAAGATATCAGAACTTGTCAGAGATTTGGGATGCATGGCTAGGCTTAAAAAGGCCCTTGTGGTTGTTAGCCTAGTAAACAGCTGTGAACCTGTGCTTACCTCTTCCTTCTTTCCAGTGGTGCTGTGCTTTCAAGAAACTGGATTCTCTAGAGAGCTACATTTAGAGAAAATCTAAATTTTTTAAGGACATTCCCAGTAAGAACAACCCAGTGGGCCAGATCTCTTTGAGGTATTCCAGCCTTCCTGAAGTCATTGTGTGCAATATGGGATATCTGATCTTCAGGTGCACAGAGCATGCTGTCAGCACCCTTGGTAACCAGTGTGCCTATGGGTAGCAATTGTCATTCCTGCTTTGGAGTTGTGTGCCTCAAGAAATTGTTTCATTTTTTGGTGAGCTGATACTTCCAGACTATCCTTTTCAGTACAACAAGCAGTGCATCTCATTGCTAGTTTGTTACTCTTCATCATAAGGATCTCTGCTACAGTATGAGTAGCTATCCGTAGGATTTAACTGTGGCAGATATCTGCCTGCTTTGTCCGACTTTCAGAGGATCAGAAGGTGTTCTCAGTGAGTGAGCAGCATCTTGCCATTTTCATTTCTTTGCTGCCCAATTCAGGTGCCAGTTCCCAGGTAGCCATGACAAATGTCCATCCCTTGCGAATTTCAGTTGTGCTTTCTGAGTTATGTGACACCAGAGACTTGTTTACCATTTCAATATATGAAATGCCGTAGGCAAGATTAATTAAAAAGATGTTGGAGAATACATACCCTGGATGGGAGAGGTTATCTTTTTCCCTTGAGCCTGGCCCAGTGCTTGAGAACAGCCCTGTAGCGGTCCATGTCATCTGTCTTTGAACATGAGACTTGGCAAAGAATTAACGTCCAACCTCCTCTGCACTGCACCTCAGTGGTACTTCTTCCTCCCAAAAGCAAGATAAAAATACATTGCTTAGATTTTAATTCACAAGAAGATGACTTCGGGTACTCCTCACAAATTACATTGCAATTCGAGTTCTGACGCTGTTGTCAAGGAAGCAGTAGGAACAGGCTCCTGTCTTGAGGATGATTACTTTGGAAGACATTAAGATATGAGGGAGCTTTTCAAATGGAGATCCGAAGAGGTTTCAGAGACGAGGAATAGTTCAATGTACTAGGTTTAAAATACAGAGGTTACAAACATTTCTGCTGGTGCTACTGGCCTTTGTGGAAGCATCTCTTTAGCTCAACACCAGGCTACCTGCAATGTAAATCTCCGCATGTTTTATGTGATTCAAGAGGCATGTAGGCATTCATATAAGAACCCATTGGAGGGCTTTGCTGTAATATCAGTTGAAGTTAAGGGTTATTTGCTGGTATTTGGACTTATTACTTCCCCTACTGGAAAGGAAAGAAGAGTCTTGTATCTCTTTTACCTTGGCTTCCTAAGCTGTTAGTGTGAAATCTTCAGACAAAAATGGGATATGCCAACAGAGATTGCAGGTGAAGTTTTAAGGGAAAAGGTATTCAGGGTGACCCAAACAACCATCAGAGTGGGTACCCATGCTTTGAAATGCAGTTACAGTGCAGTAGATGTTTGTATACCTCAGAAGGTATGCCTAGCCAAGGATAGAGAGCCCATTGTTGTGGATGTCAAGAGACAATTCTTGGACATATCTTTAGATTAAAAAAATCTGTTGGCTAAACTTGATGATAGGTTAAAAGAATGAAAAAAAAATGATATTGAAGTCAGTAAAGCAGTTGTCTCCTATTGAGCAGTGACCCTTTTAAAGAAAGTAATCTAATGTTAGCCAGTTTGGGTGGATAAGGGCTGGGGAAAATGACAAGCCTGGAGAGGTGGCAGAGGTAGAAAGTAAGGAATGGTTAGGTAAGATTAGGCAAATCCACGACTTCACAAGAAGGAAGTAGGCATTACTGACTGTACTGCTTGCCCCTCCCCGCTTGCCTCCCTCTTATGTTTGGGGGGGTTGGTCAAGATTCCTCACTTCAGAGGGGGCTGGTTTAGCCTGACTGCCAAAATAGATGGATGTGAAAGATTATATCAACAGGATACAAATTAGAGTTCAAAGACCCTCCCTTTGTTTTATGGAAATGGCCCTAGTTCCACTATTCCACATTCAGCTTGGCATGGTGTGCAGTCTGTTTTTTCCTGAATTCTCAAGAGCATTCAGTAGAGAGGATCATTCTAGAGGAACAAGAAAACGTGTTTATTCCATGTTTTTCCTTTGGCTTTATCGAGGTTGAGCAACCTCTTACAAATGAGACAGTTCAAGATTTTAACCCTCTAGTCACTGTTAAACCATCTGCTTCCAAAGTACACTGATGGTCACTTTAGATCTGAAGGACACTTGGCTCCACATACTGTACCTAATCCCTGTGGATGGGTATCTCAAATTCATGGTTGGGCAAGGCCATTATCAGTTTACATCTCTGCCTTTTGGTTGTTCCTGAGGATTTTTAAGAAGTACATGTCCCCAGTGTTTGCTTACTTGAGGACCGAGATATGTATCTGAACCTAGATGACTGTCTCATCAAATATCTTCAGTAGAAGGCATTCAGAGGTAGATGAATTATATCAAGCACTGTCTTACCTATCTACGAACCTGCCAAAGTCAAACCTGATTTTTGGAAGGGTCAGAGAGACGAAAAGGGTCAGCAGTACCTACCAAAGGACAGTGCCAAGCAGTTGAAGAAATGTTTTACAAATCTTACACCAAAATATTTCTTGAAAGCCTAAGCCTTCTTGAGGGTTTTGGGTCATATGTCGGCTTCCACCCTGATGATTCCCTTGGTGACTCTGTAGATGTGAAGGATTCAGTGGTACATCAGAAGACTTTGATAAGGAATTTATATGATAGTTTCTGTAAGAGAAAAGCAGTCCCAGCATGTCATTCATAATTCCAGAGAGGACAGAGACCCTGACCATAAGGTTTTCTTTCCTGACTTAGAGCGGTTTTGTCAGTCCATCTGAATTTGCATAGGGTATGGAGCAAGCCTAAGGCAAGCATACACATTCTGTAGTAAGTTGTGGTCTTCATTGTAGCCCCAAAAGCTTTCATGTCTTTATTTCATCTGTGGACTCTGAGAACACTGCGGGCTGATGTGATACATAAGTAAATGGGATGGGTAGTGCTTGCTGCCAACAGCTTTACAGCCTAACAGTGATTAGTTAGGAGGTAAATGCCCAGTGGGACTGCATCTGCAGGCCTCTTACTTCCCATCTTCCCTGAATACAGGGAAGATTTAAGCATGGCCAGGATCAATAACCATAGATGGAATCTGGACCCAAAGGTTTTCCTTTCTGTGATGCAGAGATTGGTCAACCACTGATAAATACCTTTGCCTCCAAGAGAAATCACCAGCTGGAAAAGTTCTGCTTGAGGTTTCCTTGGAAAAGGTGTGGGAAGTAAATATCCTTGATGTTTCCTGGAAAGAGGACCTCTGTATGCATTTGCTGCACTCCTGTAATTCCCATAATGTTGTAAAAAGCCATAGCTGATGGGGCCATAGTCCTTTTGTTAACCTACTGAGGCTGAGACAACCGTAGTTCTCCCTGAAATCCAGGCTGAAAAGGAGTTTACTGTTAGTGGACAGCAGTGCACCTTTATGAACCTGGCCGGGGGGATCAATAAACACAGAGATGTGAAGAACTGTATCTAGAAACCTGGATGCCCTTAGCCTGTTACCTTTCAAAGTCCAGAGTTTCAACAGCAAGTTCCGTACACACTCTGCAGGAGACTAGGCAGTGCTAGGAAGTGCCATTTAGCAAAGTGGAAAAGGCTTTATAGGAATGTTGCCTGTAAAACCCACAGTTCCTATGCCCTGAAGTATTTCATGGGCTGTTTTTGTGGAGCATATATTATATTACTGGTAATGTACTTCTTTTTGGCATTTGTCCCCCCCCCCCCCCCCCAAGACAAACTGCTTCCCTCCCACAATGTTGTAAAACAATTTTTGAAAGGAGTTTTTGGAAATTGAGGTTCTCATGTTGATTATCTAGTGGTGATGGGAAGAACTGTCAGGTAGAGCCGGAAAGTAACATGACAGCGAAAGTAAAAAGTTTTCAAGAATTAAAAAGGAATCTGCTCAGAAAAAGTTGCATAACAATTCATGTTGCTATAGATGGCAAGAAATTTACTGTTTGATAATTGTGAGCATCAGGAGTGAAGACTTTTTGGGTAATGCATTGTGACCAGCACATTACCACTGCGTCTACATCATGCAGATACTTCTGTAAAATGAATGGTTTAGAGCTTTTGTAATGAACTGCGAAAATCTTAGGGTAGGTAACATGATAATGATCTCAAAAAACAGCTAGGAGTGTATGAATTATGTTTAATTGTGGGTTTTGAGTGGGGTCTCATGCTCATCCCCTCTTATGGATACTTTCTGTGTTAAATTTAGTGTATGGATCCTTTATAGGTAGTAAAATGCAGCTGCATGATGCCACACGATCTCTGGAGACAGCCTCTGTTCTGTTAAGACACACTTTATAGAATTGTCAAAACCTGAGTACTGAAACATGAACTGCTAGCAGTTATCTTTATTCCATTTTGTGCAGATAGTTGGCAAGACAACGTTTTTGTATGTAATGAAAAAAAAAACAAGCTAGATGATGTAGATGATCAGTTTGTTGTGCATCTACACAAAGCTAAGTGGTGTGGGTGTTAGCAAGGTCTTGAAAATTGTTTGAGCTTGTTTCAAATTAAAAGTGAAATAGATCTAATTAGTATGCAGTTGCACTTGTACCATAGAAGGTGTTACCTTTAGCTGCATGGATGAATTCATGAAACCATAATCTGTGTTAATACAATTAAATTTTTACCATTTCCAGGTAAACGCAAAGCACTGAAGTTGAATTTTGCTAATCCTCCATTCAAGTCAACGCCTAGGTTTCCTCTTAATCCTCCCCAAGTTCCTTTTCAGAATCCACATATGTAAGTATTTTAATCTGTTAGTATGCATTTGTTCTTCATTACTTAACTCTGAAAGCTCAGAAATATTTTCTGAGTTACAGCTACTAGTATCAGTTTAGTACACTGAGACTGACAGCAAATGTCTGATTTCAACACATTGGTAGTATGTCCAGTCTGGGCATTTTTAGTCAATATATTCTTTGAAAATCATTAGCAGAAGACTGTATGTGGCAAGAAGAAAAGGATATTGTAAGCAGAGAGTATTAGTTGTATGTGCTAATTTAAAGCAACACTAAGCGAGCACTTGTATATAAATCATTGATTGTATAGCTGTGTGATTAGCAGTGCGCACTAGACAACAGTTACAATTTCATTATTATGGCTGAAAGACATCATGATGTATGCTATACGCACCCTCAGAGTGGGTGTGTATGTATGTGCTGACCATGTATGTGTGCATCTATTAATGGAGGAAGTCATTCCATTACAGTTAAACCTTTGGACTAATTTATGTGTACATGTAATATTATGGCAGATGGCTGCAGAATGTATTTCAGAGTGTACATTGGGTAACCAGTTTCTAGCACTCTCACCCAGCAGGAATAAATCAAATTTTGCCATGTATGAACTGTTGCATTTCTGACTTGGCAAAAATCATGTCTTGTGTTAGGAAACTATTTCAGTATATCTTCTACGCAAGGTATCTTTCCTTATCTTGATAAGTGGGCTCCAGCGTGTCTAAATACACTCCTGCCCAAATTTTGCATGGATGTTATATGTATTTCTATTTTTTAATGGGCCATTTTTTCATGTAGGTATTAACTCAAAACATCTTTTCATTCACTCTTACCTGGCTACGTTCTGTTTGTGATTTGTGAAAAAAATATGTCTACACCTGTACAAGCTATATTGTCTAACAGGGCTTCATGTGCCCTACTACAGTCAGTGAGCCCTTGAAAATGAGATTGTGTGAACCAAAATGAGTAAAAACAGCTCAGTATTTCCTTACATTAAAGCATTCTGAGGCCCTACTCACATCTGGTATTATTCTTCTGGCAAGGCTAACATTATTTTATGCTCATTATTCTCTCTGCATATCTCTTCCTCTAATAATTGAATCTCTGTTTTCTGGTATATCATTCTGACCAGCTCTGAAGAATCTCCCACTTCAAATTCAATAATGACTGCTTTCTCAATTCTTACAAAAGAACAGACTTCATCACCATTAGTCTTATTCATTTCATTGTGTTTACCACATTTTTTTATTTACAAGCATACAGTTCTCATCTAGCTGTCTTTGTTCTCCTGCAGCCTTTAAGCCCTGTTATCAACTTCAGTATTTCTCTTTTTTTTACAGTAATATTCCTTAATCCTTCCAAGTATAATATGGATGTATTCCTAGTAGCTTGCCCCATTCCTCTTTTTTGCTTTCTTTGTTGGAAACCTGATGCCGTTTTCAGCAGACTGAATATTTTGTGATTGAAGCATATCAGTCCCTCTAATATGTGTTACATAATGAAAAAGTGTACTTTTTAATATGTATTCTGTTGGCATTATAAACATTGATCAATGTTTGTTTTCTACTTATTTCTTGTGGGCTTCTCATTTTCCTTTTTCTTGTTGATAGTCTTGAATTCTCAGATTGCTGAGTACTCATATCCTGAATTCAAAAGTTGTCATCCGTAATATCATGTTTACTAGGGACAGAGTGATCTTTACTGGCAGGAGGTGCATCCTTTCCTAAATGTGTTGCATTTGCACTTTGCCTAATATTGTTTATCTCATCAGCCTGGTCACAAGTACGTGTAACAATATTTTTCCAAGCAGTGCCAGTTGAGCAAATGCTATCATTTTCAGTAAGTTTAGATTTACTGTTATTGACAGAGAGCAAAAAATCCAAATTTTGACATAAGGAACACAAGTCTTCAATGTCATCAGGCGTTACCTTTGTATATGCACACCATTTAGTAAACTGGGTAAAATACACTTCAGTCAATTGTTAATGCCATAGTCATTTCAAAAAAATCCATTTTCAACCAAGTAAAGTAAAAGATTTTAAAAGGAAAGCAAATCACAAAACGTGACAACAGAATTCACAGAAGTTAAAAAATAAAAATAGTAATTTTAAGTCAAATTCTGTGATTTCATGCAAACATTATGTAAATGCATATTAAATTAATTACAGTGAGCCAAGTTTGTTCTGAGGGAAGTAATTCATAAAGTAGTCCTTCTGACCTAGTATATCAGTTGAGCAGGTCAGACGAAAACACTGGATAGCAGTGATGCAACAGTCACCTTTGGAGTAAAAGGCTGTGGGTTCTTTTCCAACACCAGGTAGAGGGTTTGCTGACACTGCAGTGTGACATATGGGAGGGGGGGGGGCTTTACTGAGTATGTTATCCTTTGTATGAGGCCCCACCTGCTTGAGTTGGTGGCAGCGTAAGTGGATGTAAAAGATCCCATGGCACCTAATTAAAAAAGTAGGAGTCCTTTATTTTACACAGCATAAAAAAATTATAAACTTAACTCCTATACTTTTTGTTGCTGCTGACTGATGATATTTTCTCCATAATTATTTTTTTCATCACTTGCTGATACTGATACACTAATGCTGATTAATATATCTCTGTTTATATCTCTCTGTATTCATATGGCAACCAACTAAATTCCTGCTTTTATGTATACATTCTGTATATATTACTGTAATCAAACCAACTAAATTCCTCCTTTTCTGTATATATTCTGTATGTATTACTGTAATCACTATATGTAACACTGTTTCTACTTCTGTACCAGTTAATGTTTATTTTTTTCTATATTTATATTCTTCTCTGAGTTATTATCCCCGTGCCTCCACTGAAAATGGGCTCTTATTGGCCCAGTGGACTTTCCCGATAAACAAATGCAGTAAATAAGTTTTTTGCATAATGTACATATTAACGGGCACATGTGCACTCATTTCTATTTTTTTTTAGTGTTTATCATTTTTTCTTATATAACATCTTCATTGGTTTTCTTTCGTAAATGACCCCCCTTCCACAACCATAATGTAATTTTTTTGCAATATATGTGCCAAAATAGATTTTCCTTTAAAAGCGTTCCATTCAGTCTTTCATTCCAAATAACTCATATTAGATAAATAAATTATTTACCTTTCTCACACATTTTATCTTCTTCTTCTTATAATATACATAATCGTATTCATATCTGTATTGTTTATGTCTCTGATATTCTCAAAACATTTTTTTCACACAACTTCTTCCAGAATTTCACCACTCGTTTATATTTCAAAAAACATGCTGTGCTAGGTCTTCCTCCCTACAAGTTAAACACAGTCTCTCATCTTTCTTTTTATATGGCATATTCCCCTTTACTGGTGACTTGTTTATTACTAGTCTACATAGGAAATCCTGACATTCTATTGTCTTGGTACACCGCTTTCTCTGTTTTTAATGTCTTTAATCACTTCTAGTAAATTTGTATATGAATTTACATAATATTGATTCATCACATTATCATACCACATCCTTCTATCTTTTTCTATGCAATCTTTTTTTATTTCCATGATAGTATTTTTCTTAATAATTTTTAATTTCTTCATTTAGGTTGGTCAGCATTTCCTAATGTCCCTCTATGACTGGCCAAAAAATAACTCTTGGTAAGTGTTTAACCATTTTTTTCACATTGCATAACAGCTTCCAATCTCCACACTCCATTCCATAAGTTTTTCTCATTTCTAACTTTCACAATATTATCCTCAGCTTCACACAGACGCTATATGCATTTTTTAGCATAGTCTTCCAACTCATCAGTTCTAAACTGCAAAGTAACATTTGAACAGTTAAGTTACTATCAGAAAACAAGTTGTTGTTTTACAGATAAATGGTCTGATACAAAACAATCTTTGTCCAAGAATGCATAAAAGTCTGAATTTTTTGAGCTTTAAAACCCATAACTGTTGCTAAATTGTCCATTACATAATATCTGTGCATTACAATGTTTTTTATTCTTATTCTAACAGTTTGTCTTCTCTTCTTTCTCAAAACAGTTTTACTTATAGTTTGTTGTTGCCTTTTTTTGCCTGCTGTTACTGCTGCATAATTTTTAGTTACTATATTATCTGCTGCCACAAAACCAGACATCTGCTCAGTTTATTGCTGCTTTTCTGTTTTTGTTTCGGTCACTGCTGCTTAAGTTATAACTGCTGCATCACTTGGTTCCTTTTCCACATAACTTTTTTGGAAGAACTGAAGATGATAAGCTGCCATCTCACTCCGTGACACAGCAGAACTGTCACCTGGATCATCCTGTTTGATTATTTTTAAGAGAACATCATCTGCAAGCCCTCCTGATAATAGTTATGTTATCTGCACCACTTCAACAGATCTGCTTACTTCCTTCTTTGTGGAGACAGCTAAACGCTGCTCTTTTGTAACATCCACCACACAGGAGTCTTTATTTAAATTCTGTGGCTCCATATTGAACAGATTTTTCTCCAGTTCCTTACTTTCTACCTCCAAACTCTCCATAGCTTTTCTCTTCTCCTCCATGCTCCTGCTTTTCTTAGGCCTTAACCCTTCGGTGCCATTTAGCAACTCCAAAGTGTAGGGGAAGTTCCTCAATGCCCTGGCCAAATTTCCCTTGGTAATATAGATACCACCTTGGGTGTTCCCTGAAGAGTGGCTGCTAGCCTAGTGGGAGTAACCCATCAGTAAAGGAACAATAAATAAATGATTAAATAAAAATAATTGTAGATTTCAAGGCTTTTGTATATTAGATATGCTGTTACTCAAAGTTCAAGTTGCTTAGTTAAGTTATCAGGAGCTGAATGCATTGAAAACAAACTGGTGAAAAGTCCAGCATCTGGTGGTTCCAATATTATGTATTGAATGACAGCAACTATGCCAATGAACAATGGAACTATGTGTTTGCCAAACCCCAGAAATGCCTTTATTTCCATTAGTATTAAAACCTCTCTGTCTCAACATGCTATTGTACACTGTATAATCCATCTTTGCTTTTAAGCCTCTCTTCAAGCTGTGTAAAGCTGCATTTGCTTACTTACACTTCTGGTTTCTGTCACCCTACATCAGAGAAATCCTTCCATTATTCTGTAAAATAATCTTAGCCACTTCATTAATTATATTTTCTGTTTCCATTGTTTTTGTTATAGTCTATTTTGTATTCTCATTTTATGCTACGTTGTACTGTCCTTTTCGCATATTTGTTTGAATCTTTGCTGTATTTTTGCACCCAGACTGATCCTGAAATGGATCTATCTAAATCAGTGAATCTGCCATGATAAATATGATAAGCAAATCTAAATAATAACTATAAATAAACAACCCTAATGAAATGTAAAAAAAAGAGAGACAGAGACACACATTGCAGAAAAAACTAACATTGGCAAAACTGGTTAAGCACTTTCATCTTCACTTATAAACTGAGACTTCATCACAGCAAGGCTGAAAAGAATGACTTTCATTATATAACAGTAAAATCACATGGGTCATGGAAAAGCCAATCAACGTTACTTTTCTTGAATATTCTTTGATGTAAGAAGGTTGTGTTGAATTCCTTCTTTGAGTACTGTCCCAGTAAGCTAAAAATATGTACACAAAATGGCCATCATGAATAAGTAATGAGATAGTGACCAAGTAGTGGAGATGAAAGCAGGTAGCCAGTTTGTTTAACATTGTCTAACTTCCCCATAAAATGTGTCATTTGTTTTATTGATTTATTTAACTTGCAATGTGAACAGGGCTTGTTTTGCAAAACAGAGCAATTAAGGGTTTCTTAAAACTTTTTATGCCAAGGTTTCAGTGTCATTTGCAACTTTTGCATGTCAAGAAGTTCTGGTGTACAGAAGGAATTGGGGACTGTTGACAACTTTTGGGTGCCATTATGTTTTGTTGTTTAAAAAAATAATAAAAATAAAGCGAACATAGCATTTGGTGATTGACAGTTTGTGCAGATTTCTATGCAGAGGTAGCATGTGCAGAATCTAATAGTAGAAGTAGATCAGTCAGTTATTGCTGATAACTTTTGTATCCCAACATGTGATTTTGTGCAAAACAAAGGGAGCAGAACAATTGTGGACTGTTGACAGCTTTTTTTATGCAGTTGTTTCAGTGCTGCTTGCAATGTTTGTATGCCAAGATGTTTCATTGTATAGAAGCTATAAACAGGACAGTCAGGAATTATTGGCAACTTTTGAATGCACTTATTGAATGTTATTTGATATAGTCATTTTCAAGTTAAATGGTATCTGTGTTATGTAGCAATAAAATGCCACACATAGCAAAGAAGCAAAAGTTTCAGGTAGGCAAAACAGTTTTTCTGCAAATATGGGAAGTACAGTAAATATTTGTTCACTAAAGTTGCTGGAAAAATTCTGTATCATATGCCAGCAGTCAATTTCTGTGAGTAGAGAGTACTGTATATGCTGATGCTGTTATACGATTCGCAATGGCAGTTATGATGCTAGTACTGGTAAAATTTTCACTGAAAAAGTTAATTAAATTAAGTAATTATTTAGTAAGCAGTGACTTTTTTTTACTGCTGTCATCGGTGCCAGCAGAGATGCAGTAAGAAGCTGGTGTGTTTTAAGTCAGGTGATTGCAGTGTCATCTTGTCCGTTTACTGTAGAACCAGTTATTAATGTTTCTTGAAAGCATGTGCAGTTTTTATGCACAAACAAGACAGATATGTGTATGAGGGAGTTTATAAAGTAGCATCTTTTTCCAGAGAATATTCTTGAATAAACAGCAAAAGTGAGCTGAAGTATATTAAAAATAGCTGCACATTTGAGAAGCATTTTCATCAGCTGTTGAGAGCACCCTTGCAGTTGATGTAGTGCACCTATTTTTTTTCAAGCGGTATATTTAAATACAAGAAGAGAAGTGTTAATGTTGCTATAGTCTGCTGAAGATCACAACTTGACTACAGATGATGCTTTCTGTAAGCTTTAGGAGTGCACTGAAATGGCAAGAATGCAGTGAAAGCGACTGTGTCCTTGGCTATTAAGTGTCTAATATATTCAGAAAGAGTTGGCGGTGTTGGTCTTAAAGGCTAAACTTAATAGCCTCAAACCACCTAGTGCTAATTATCACAGCATTCATCATGTTTTACTTCAAGAAGACCAGTGTGCAAAATGTATTGAACTTGAATTATGATCTTGCACTTAAGACTGTTGTTTTTATGTGTTCTAGAAGATTTAACCACAGTCAGTTTGCTTCTTTGTTTGGAATGTGAATATGGTTAATTATAACACTCAGATATGTGAGGTGGCTGTTTGGTGGACTTATAAATGTTTTTCAGCAATTGTTGCTTTATTGAAATTAAAAAAACATATTTCTCAGCTTTCAAATTTGCTGTTTGTCAGCAGTTTGGCTTTTCTAATAAAAGTAAAACTTGCAAAAGAGAATGTTGCATAAATTTACAACCAGGTTTGAGCCTTCTCGCTTAAACTGAGCTTATGGGTGAAAAAACGCTTACTTTTGGAAGTTTTGCTTATTTACATCACCTTCAGTCGCTTAACAAAGTTGAATCTCAGATTTGGAAAACCATGCAGGTTTGATGTAATACAAAAACAGTATGGCGGTAGTTCCAGTGATTTTTAAGATGTTTGAGCCAGGGTTTCTTCAGTTTTTAACACCTTTTGCCAGAAAAAAATGAAAGCAAACTGATTGACTGTTCAGTATGACAGCATACTAAAGCAGATGTACATTGATGTTGGCATTCCTGAATTTTATACTGCAGTTTGGAATCACTTACGTTTGTGAACAGTTCTGTTCACTAGTGAAGTTCATGAAGGGATTGTCCAGGATTAGATTAATTGAGGAGCATTTGTAGGTGTCAGTGAGACTGGCTTTATTCCAACAGATAAAGCCACATATTCATGCCCAGTGAATTTAAAAATGCTGACAAATAATTGGAAATGAACATCAGTGATTGTTTAAAGACACTGCGACAGAAATTACTGTACTGTAGTTAGTAAGCTTCCTCTCTTCATATTTTAAGCATATTACTTCTGGAAAATGTTCTTATTTGCAGCATCTTCATTATTTTAACATTGCTGAACCTCTGTCTAGATAATCTTTGTGAGAGTGATATTCAGCATTATTAAGATAATCTATTATCTGTGTATAGTATAGTGTGTGGTGCAAGCCTCATTCTGTCATTTCATGTCTAGTTTAAAATTTAGCCATTTTGTTTCAGTTTATAACATACAGTATTAAAATTGTTCCTCCAGTTTGTGTGAATTTGCATCCAAAATTTGAAGGTTAGTGTTATCAGTGTTTTTGCAACAGTACATATCCAAAAAGTAGGCAGTTGTATAGTCTGTGTTTGTATTTCCAGTAGCCAAAAGTTTTCATAATATAAACTTGAGAATTTTAAAATAGTATTTGTGCCTTTAATCCACTGTAGTCATAATGGTTGGACAGAGGTGCAGGGCCAAACTAAATGAAAGCAGTGCATAGCTACCTCAGAGCATCTCCAACTCCTACCTTTAAAAGCCTACTCCACACTTCATTAGTAATAAATACTTGTTTTGCAGGGGGCAACTCCCCTGCACTCCCCACGTGAAGAGCAAAGACCAGCACTCACTCTCTTGTATATATAACTTCTTGAGTAGTGCAAATTTTCATAAAAGAGGGAATGCTTGTAGTTCCCACGTCTACACAGTTTTGCAGTCACAGTGTTAACCAAAAGTCCAGACGTGTGTGTATGTACGTTAGGAGGGTCTTCCCCAACAAAAGTATAATTAGGTTTCTGACTGAACTGTACGTACATTCACAGAGTCAACCTTTGATTTTTGTGGCTTGGGAACTCTAAATTACAGATAGGTATGTGTGTTTGTGCACATGTGATATAGAAGCAAGACTTAACCTAATTTTGTTTTCCCCTTTTGCCTTAAAAACTCTGCAGGTAGCGGTGGCTGTTTGCAGTGTCACTCTACAATTCCGATGCGACTCCAAAGAAGGCAAGCGACTACAGCATTCACTGCAGTGTTACTGCCTTTGATTCTGATTAATGAACTATGATTAATGAACTATGCTGTAATAAAGTGAATTTTGTTGAATTGTAGTAGACCCAGGATGTGCATCTCTGCATATATGTGTATTTTAAACCCTTCTTGTCCCCTAAGCCTGAAAGTGAATGCTTCTGGAAATTGCAACTTTTCAGTGGTACTTTTAATAAAAAGTTTGCCCCGCAGTTAAAAATCAGATTATAGACCTGGTAGAGGGCATCCCCTGCTGAACCGAGCAGTTATTCATTATAAGACCAAGAAGTATATAGGAGAAGGTGCACATCAGCTAATTCCATGATGACCTTGTGAAGAAGAGTCAGAGTAGTTTTCAAAGTGAATACAGTTTTCACAGTGTACACTGTGTATAGATTTGTAGACACTGATAAGTATGTGTGCCACTGATGGGCTCTATAAAGACAGAGCACCTGTGTGTGTGTTTAGAAGTGTGACTCTTTAGTCTCACTTCAGGGACAAGGCCTTTACATTCTTCTTCAAGGTTTGCTGTAATTTAAATTCTTGATGGAAGTTGTAAACTTTTTTTTTTTTTGCTCCTCTTGGTTGACCTCTCTCCATGTGTACCATTTCTACCTCAAACTCACTCTGCTGACCCTTGCTTGGAGCTAATGAGGAGGGTGAGGCTCCTGATGCACTGATAGTGTCACATAGATTTTCCATATTATGTCCATTCCCTACATACACCTGTTTTATGTTCAGGAGTGGACATGCTAGCGTGCCATCCCACCTCTATTGTAACTCATCGACTGTCCCCTACCTCTCCCCCTTTAGGACAACGCCCTTCACCCATTGCATGTTCCCAGCCTGTAACAGGAATCAACGGCAAGGTGCAGTCAAAGTGCTGGCTGATTTTTCCCTGCCAATACCTCAGGTTCCAGAGTCCGTAAATGAACCTGGGCTGTAGTCAGGGTTTTATCTCTCTATGCCAGTGTGCTGGCCAGAAGTTATAAACCTCAGTGCTAGTCTTGTCTGTTACAGTGAGTTGTTGGGAAATTACAGGTGTAGATGTATAGCTGACATTTTTTTTAACATTATATGGAATCTGCCTTGGGCAAAAACTTAATATTGTCCACTGTTTCTTTTAGGACTTTATTGTAGAAGGACTGACATCCAGGACAATGTACAGTGCTTTGCCTCCTCTCACCTAGATGTCGGCATGTCACTGATGTAAGAGGAACATCTGCCTATACCATCTTACCATCTTCAGTTCTTTCTTGCAAAATCAATAGGTGATAAAAGTGTGGTGGGGCCCTGAAAGTCTGTGGAGCACCTAAAGAGGACTGTTTGAGAACTGGGATGATTGTGGTAATTTTGCAGAGATCTGGAAGTGTTCCATTTACAAGAGACCTGTAGTGGGATGGCAGTAACTGTATCACAGGCCTTGGTAAACTTTGGAAAGAGACCATTTGTTTCAGCTGTTATGCAGTTGAGAGTATTCCTGATCCGTTTATTAAAGCTAGCTTGGATAACTGGATTAAATTGAAAGTCATTATCAAAGACAAAGATGGCCTCTGCTGACAATTGATTCAAGCTGGAGAGGGTTATTTGCAGTGGAGTGTGGGACATTAGAACAGAATTGCTCAGCAAAAGCCTTTGCCATTAAAGTTATATTAGAGTTTGGTTGACTATTTACTGTAAGTGATGTGTGATACAATTGACCATTTGCTGTAAGTGATGTGTGATACAATGGAATATATTTACAAGAAGGCTTATATTCTTTCCAGAAAACTTTGAGATTTATGAGAAAAGCCTCCTGATGCTTTATCAGTTGGGAAGATTTGGTCTATTTGCTGGACATTTACATTTTTTTCTTTGTGCAAGTCAGCCGAACAAAATAGGTACCAGCACTGTGTCCAACAGAATACCTCTGGTCACCTTCAGACTCTCTGAGATACCTTTTACCTGTACTGTATGGATTAGGTCTTTAAGTTGATTTGCTCTCCATCTTTACAAAAAGATTACCTGGGTGGTAATGCATTCTGCATACTAACTGTGCTAGCATGGAAAATGGTGCCAAACATCTGGCCATGTGAAAGTGCTTAGGGTGCACAACATGATCATTGTCAACAGCCCGTGTTACCCTTTCAAAGAAGTTGCCCGGCTTTATTAGACAGAACTATTGACAAAGCCAAACTGTTTAAGGTCTAGCCTAATGAGATTCTTAATTAGCATAGTTTGACAGGTCAGTTATAATATGTTTAATGGCTTTGCAAATAAGATTTAGGATTATGGGCTTGTAATTTTTGGGGGTCAGTGGTAGGACCTTCCTTGTGGAGTGGCATCACTACTGCTGTGTGCCATACCTCAGGGACAAAGCCAGTGGGTAATCTCAGGTTAAGTAATGGGGCAGCATTGGAGACTTTAACGTGTGGACAAATGACGATGGGAAGGATTGGATTATAGACCAGGAACTGGAAGCAACACATAAGATGGAGAACATGATGATGAGATACAGGGAGGGGAAGGAGACCTGTCAAGGCTTGTTTAGTACTGCTTATTAAATAGACAGTTATTGTATCAGGTACCATAGAAAAGGTATTTTAGTCTAAGAGACCATCTTTAGTACACGCTCTTTAGTGTAACTAGGGGTTTTGAGAGATTTGGGGATAAGTGGGCTTTGGATTTTCATCTCTGGGGTAAAGCTTGCACAGTATTTGTTTGTATGTTGGCAATGACTGCTGGATCACAGTAAGTAGTGCCATTATTAAGAAGTTCAGAACAATGCTATTTTTTAATTTCCTAGTGTTGCTACAGAAGGATTTGTAATTGTCTGCAGTTTCAGATGCTAACCTAAGTACATGGACTGCTTTAGTAGAAATATTAGTAACTGTATTTAGAGCACAACCTAGAGCTGTTTACTGAATTTCCTGTTTGCACTTATTTTTAAAATCGTTTTTTTTTCTCAAAACTTGCATTTTATCTGTCTTTGGCCTAGCACTCTTGTGTGGGGTCATTTACTGCACTGTTATAACTTGTTGATACTTGTGAACCTCTGCTATCTCTGAAAAAAACAAAAAAATCTTGCTTTTTCCCCACTTTTCTGAGATTTAAAAAAGTTCAGTTACAGGCTTGCTGTTCTTGAACTGTTTGTAAGTTTCTGTGAGACCATTTTTTGCTTGGGCTAAAGGGAAGTCTCTCTGTTGATCAGTGGCAGTGAAGAACATTGAGCAGCCTGCCTGCCCCTGTGGGAGTGGTTACTGACTTGAAACTGTAGTTTTATTGGCCATTTTGGGTCAATTCCAAAACTCCTTCATCTTCCTCTCTTAAAACCTGGTTGCCTCGTGGTTTTGGCATCTTTTCAGGCTTGTTGGCTGTTGGTGAAGCACCCACCAAGAGGAGACAACGCTGAGAGAAGAAAGGAGCCACTTTTGAGATTTTAAGTATTTTTCCTCTGTTTATTTGCTAAGGTTTTCTGCATAACCGCCTATTTTTAGCATTTTTTGGCTTGTTAAACTTGATTTCTGCATTAGTAACTGTATTTAGAGCACAACCTAGAGCTGTTTACTGAATTTCCTGTTTGCACTTGTTTTTAAAATCGTTTTTTTCACAAAATGTGCATTTTATCTGTCTTTGGCCTAGCACTCTTGTGTGGGGTCATTTACTGCACTGTTATAACTTGTTGATACTTGTGAACCTCTGCTATCTCTGAAGAAACAAAAAATCTTGCTTTTTTTCCCACTTTTCTGAGATTTAAAAAAGTTCAGTTACAGGCTTGCTGTTCTTGAACTGTGTAAGTTTCTGTGAGGCCATTTTTTGCTTGGGCTAAAGGGAAGTCTCTCTGTTGATCAGTGGCAGTGAAAAACATTGAGCAGCCTGCCTGCCCCTGTGGGAGTGGTTACTGACTTGAAACTGTAGTTTTATTGGCCGTTTTGGGTCAATTCCAAAACTCCTTCATCTTCCTCTCTTAAAACCCTCTTTTGCGTGGTTTTGCGCGTTTTTGTGCATAGCGCAACAGCGGGCAGCGCCGCCTAATTGGGTTTAAACTATTCCTGGCTCCACAAAGTCTGCTCCTCACTTTTTCCCTTAGAACTGCTTTATCTCTCAATTTAAACACCATATTCTCATTCTAAGGCCCTTCACTGGTCCAATTAAGTAATCCTACAAGTTAGCACTATTAAATCATAAGCACTACTTACTCTTATACTCTCTACGATTACCCTGTCCTCTATTGGTCCGTCTTAAATTCAGTTTCCCTATATTACTCTAGCATGCCCAAAGGTCAGTCAATGGTTTCCTCTCCAGTCCAGCTGGTGAATCTGGGAATTCTGAGGCAATGTTACAACTGTCTCATGTACACGGACAACCCTCTCCTCCTCCAAACAGGTTCAAATATATGTGAGAGATGCAACTATTTAGCCAAACTGGAGGCTGAGCTCTCTCATCTCAAAACTGGTGTAACCAGTCAGGAGGAGAAGGTAACCTCACACAACACAATTCCAGTATCACATAGTCCCACCACATCAGCGAACCAAACACATAAATACACAAAAACATATTCGGAGGCTCTAAATAAAAATCTACCTAAGCAACAGAGACCTCCAAAGCAGACATCCAAACAAACGCTACCTCAAAACAAAACACACACAACACATAGCCCACAAAGTCAGTGTGCCAAGCAGCCACAGCCCTGAAGGCTGAATAACACACCTGATACTCTTGTAATAGGTGACTCTATTGTCAGACACACTGATGTCCCGCTCACCAGGCTGAATAAAGAGAAGGTCACGGTGAGCTGCCTGTCGGGTGCTAGGATCCGCCACATAACGCAAGCACTCAGGTCACTCCAAAGCAAATAAAAATATGACTCAGTCATTGTACATGCTGGTGTGAATGACCTGAGACGTACCTCCCTGGACTACATGAAAAGAGACATAGAGGAGCTCTCTGATCATGTAGCCCAGGCTGGTATGACCCTGACCTTGGGCAGCATCTTACCCTCACCTAGAATGATGCCACAGTACAACGACAAAATGATCGATTTTAACAATTGGCTAAAATTTTGGTGTCATTCAAAGGGGATCCAGTGTCTGTCAGCCTGGGATGACATACTCGACAAGCCACGTTGCTTCGCTAGGGACGGCTTGCACCTGTCACCACTGGGCTTTTGGATATTGGCAAAGGCTCTTGCCACCCCCATAGTGCCTTTTTTAGGCAAGGCTCAAAAGTTAAACCCACCCCCATAGACAGCACAAGGAACAAGAAACTAAGGGTAATGCTGCTAAACGCCAGAAGTCTTAACCTCAAGATGCACGCACTTGAAGCTCTCCTCAGTATGGAGAACATCGATATCTGTGCAGTGACAGAAACCTGGTTTAAGGCTCCAGAGAGCACCCCAGCACTACCAGGCTATATCTCATTTCATGCTTTTCGGCCCCAAAACCCAGACCGAACCACAAAAGGAGGGGGAGTTTCCATATTTATCAAAGATATCCACACCTCCAGGTTAGTGGCATTGCACGAAGTATCGGAGACCATCCATGTGCAACTAACAGTGGGCAAGACTGCTTTTCAGTTTATAGCATCCTACAGACTACCCTCTCAAAGTCAGGAATCCCACTCGGCTTTCCTGAAAACATTGGAGAACATGAAGATCTCTCCGAACACCATTATATTGGGCGACTTCAACTACCCAAACATTGACTGGGAGCACTACTCAAGCCTCTGCACCTTAGTCCAAAGGTTCCTGGAAATTATAAACTCAAATGCTATGGAACAACTAGTCACCACTCCCACAAGAGGGTACAGCATACTAGACCTGATCATTACCAACATGGGGACTCTATCCCTCATTGGTAAGATCAGACCATAAATTAATTTCACTGGATGTCCACATCCCGACCCCACCCCCAGCCCAGAAAACCACAGTGAAAAACTTCTCAAAAGCGAACTTCTCACTTCTCAAAACCAAAGTGGAATCCTTCAAGGCCCCAGGGCCAGTGGAAACTATGGCCCAAACTGCAGAATCCTATATAAATGCATTCTACGGACATCTCCAGGAATGCATGGATCATGCTGTCCCAAACAAAACCAAGACCCAATCATCCAAAGGCAGGCATCCAGTCTGGTGGACCCCTGCCATAAATAAACTGTACAACAGAAGGAGGAAGCTACTACATGATAGAGCAAAATCCCTAATAGGGAAGGCATCTCTGATCAGTACTAGCAAAAATTACGATCCCTCATAAAATCCTCCAAGGCCAGCTTCGAGAGAAAAATTGCACAGGACACCAAAGACAATCATAAGGCTTTTTCAGTTATGTTAGAAACCTGGGATGCAACTCCCAGACTTGTTCTGAGTTGATTCTAAATGACAAAAATACACTGAACCCACAGACATCGCCAATATCCTGGCAGGCAGGTTCAGTGCAAACTTGTCCACCCCTCCCCAAAAGAGCAAGTATCTATCCCAGCAGAGGGCTGCCTCCCAAATATCTCTGATGCTCAGGTGAAGGCTGCCCTCTCCAAAGCAAAAAACACTGCTTCCATGGGACCAGATGGCGTCCCAGGTTGCGTCCTACATGAACTCCAAGAGGAACTAATCCCTCAAATAAAACAGCTATACAATCTCAGCCTCACTACAGGATATGTGCCCACAGAATGGCGTACAGCAACAGTGGTCCCACTTCACAAAGGTGGAGCCTCTACGGACCCTGGAAACTATCGCCCCATAAGCCTGACTAGCTTAGTCTGCAAGGCTATGGAGAGGATCATCATGGAGCTCATAAACAAAGACATTGGGGACCTACAGACACTAGATCCTACCCAGTTCGGCTTTGTCAAGGGCAGATCCTGCCTTTTGAACCTGGTTGACTTCTTCGAAACAGTCACCAAAGCCATAGATGAAGGGAAGGTAGTCCACACAGCCTATCTGGACCGTGCAAAGGCATTTGACACAATACCCCACTCGGGCATCATAGATAAGCTATCCAGCTTAAATATAAACCCCTATTGTCACAAGATGGGTCACAAACTGGCTCAAAGACAGAACCCACAGAGTGAGAGTTGCTGGAGCCATGTCAGACTCGAAACCGGTCACAAGTGGCGTCCCACAGGGTTCTGTCCTGGGACCACTCTTGTTCGGTATATACTTTTCCGAGGTACAGGCAAACGTGGGAGGACTATGGCTCACCAAGTTTGCAGACGACTGCAAACTGGGCGCCATAATCAACTCTCCAGCTGACACAAACATCCTTCAAAAAGGTCCCACAGAGACAGATACCTGGTGCCAGCGCCATGGTTTAAAGCTAAATGCCAAAAAATGTATAGTCATACCCTTTGGCAAAAACAATGTGCCCACAAATTACCACATAGGCGGAAACCCATTAAATACAGAGAAAGTTATTAGGGACCTGGGGACCCAAGTTGATAGCAATCTCTCCTTTGAAAACCACATTGCCAAAGTGGTTAGAAAGACCTTCTACATAGCCCACCTCATCACGAAGGGTTTCACATCTAGATCAAGAGAGGTAATCGTGCCCCTTTATTCATCCCTCATCAGGCCCATCATAGAATACAATGCCCCTTTTGGGATGTACCTTATCCGACACCTACAGCAATTAGAAAGACCCCAAAAGTATCTCACCAAGAGGATCAAGGGTCTCAAACAGATGCCATATGCTGCTCGGTTAAAAAAACTCCAGCTCTACTCAGTTGCATACCGCCTACTTCGAGGCGATCTATGCCTGACATACAAAGCTATGTCAAATCCAGAATTAATGGACATGCTCCACCTCAGTAAATCTAAATCCCTTAGAGCCACACGCTCGAGGGACTTGAACCTCAGCACAGAAATAAATAGAACTTGCTGGAGGGACAGGTTCATAACCCAGAGGCTCCCTTCGCTCTGGAATAGAATTCCAGTTCATGTGAGGCAGAGCACCTCACTGAATCTCTTCAAGAAGAATCTGAATAGGTGGATGGGGGATCGTAGGTTTGTCCCAGGGATTACTCCCGTGTCACTATTAGACAGAGGCACAGTAAACTAAACCTTAAAAAGGGCACAGTATACTCAAATCAAGGGGTGGTGTAAGCCATACAGAATCAGGCTAGGCTTATAATTGCCTCAGGGCAGATAGCCTAGTATGAACCTATGAACCTATGAATAGAATTTTTCAAATCTTTTTGTCAGTTTACTGGGCTATCCTGTATTTGATGTTTTTGTGATCTGTTGTGTACTTCAAAGAGTTTTCTTTTATTGTATAGTTTTAGTTATGTTGGACCCACAGGATGATTTTGTTTTTAAGTTTTTCATTATCTCTAGATCTGGTTGGGACTAACAGTTCTATACATTTATCAAAGTGGGCATAGCATTCTAGAAGCCTTAAATTAATAATAATGTGTGCAGATGATATCCTGCTCCTGAATTCTAGCACAAGCCCCTCTGACCTGCAAACCAAGTTATAGGACAATTTCACTCAATTATGCACCTGGTCTACTTCAAACAAGCTACTAATTAACCATGCGAAAACTAATCACGTGGTCTTCACCTCATCCAATAAATTACTTGCTATCTGTACTATTCTTTTAACAGATCTTAATGGGAACATGATACCAAATGAATAGGTACCTAGGCCTAATGCTTGACACTGCCCTCCTCTTTTTTATGCAAAACTGGAATCTGGCCTTCCTTTACTCATTCATATTCACAAAATATAGACTACTGCAAATAAAATCTGTAGATTCATTTTATTAGCAAATCCTTAGATGCAGCATTGCAATTTGCTAAAAGACTGTGTTTGGCTGTCACTGCCTCATAGGGCCATTTTTCTTCTAAGCACTCAATTTACAGGGTTCTAAAATCTAGTCCCTGATCCCCTTTAAGAATGAATCTTCTTTTACAAGATAACCTTTGTCAGTTCAAAAGTCCACAGGATAAGAATTTGTCTCTGGCCACCCTCCATTTAAAACTGCTGTAGATGAGAAAACATTCTCTAGATTGGACTTGGAATCGCCTGCCTACTGACATCAAAAATCAAAAAAAACGTTAAAAGCTTCAAATAAGCACTTAAAGAGCATCTTTTTACTTATTCTACTTGCAGCTCCTACCGTGGCCATGGTTAGGTATCATCCCTTGTCATGAATACTAAAATACATTAAATAAACTTTTCTCAGCCTCATAATATGGTTTGTTTGTATGCATATTTTCCATGTGTATACATGGTTTATTTATTTGTTTATTTATTTTATGTATGATTGCATGTTATTTTTGCTTCTCTTGGCTTGCATGTTGTATGTATTTTTTTTCCTTTTTCTCTTAATTCAATGTTATCATTATGTTCTGAATTTTGCTATGCACTCATTATGTTTATTGCAGAAAAGAGTCACTAGAGCAGTCCATTTACCCAGTGAACAAATAGGCAACGTCTGGAATGATGCTGCTGTGAGTGAATTGTGGAACTTCCTTATAGAATTTGATGGGCTTAGTTTGTTTGAAATCTTTGAATTCCGAGATACTGGTTTCAGTGCATTAAGAGATTTTGAAGGTGAAGGCTACTAGTTTATGAGCCATCTTGACCAAGGAAGGAGACACCAAGGCAGTAGTACACGAAAAAGCTGTATTCATAAGGACAAGGTCAAGAATGTGATGTCCTTTATTGGGTTTGTTATCAGTCTGGTGTAGGTAGTTTTTGTTTATTAAATCTAAGAACTTTTAGGCAGTTCCTAAATTGGAGGTGTAGGTACCCCAGTTTGTTGAGGTGTAGTTTGTCTCTTAAAATAATGGAGTTTATGTTTATAAGGAGTTTTTATGATTTTCTGAGGATATATTGGGTATCCTGTAATGAGTAGTGACGTCCCTACACTGGTCCGGTAATCCAGGGTCCTCAATCCTCTCCACTAACACCAGTGAGGGACGTACACATTGGGAGGATGACAAGTACACACCAGTAAAGTACAATTTCCCTTAAGAGCACACATAGATCACTGTCAGTCTGGGGCTGCTTTCTCCCTCTTTCTCCAGATCCCCACCAAGACCCCTCACTGGCACAGCTATAGGGTTGAGATCTCAGCTGAGTGGCCAAACCAAAACTTCCAGCACCCTCTCTGTCCAACCAGCGCTTGTGCCCCTGCCATAGTAGCTGACACACACATGCACACACACACACACACACACTTTGAGATTTGATTTAAACACAGTCACACACCTGGGAAAGGCTGGCACAGGTTTACTAGCTATGCCCCCTTCTGTCCAAACTATAAGGTAGTGCCATCTGCCACCAGCCACTACTTATCAACTACTTTTAACACCCTTACCAAAGGGTGCCCAATCTTACTGTTTAATATTACTATTAATCCAAATGGTAAGTGTGACCAAGACTTTCAAGGCTATTTAGGAATGGCCTGTACAGTGTCACCAAATACATATGCAAGTACGCTAAGAGCTTAAATATCTCTAAACAAACCAGTCACAATTAAAAAGTTTTAAATATATTTAATAATAAATAAAATAACAAGACAATACTCAAACACCGTAACTGCAGAGTTCAGAATCACAGGAAGTGTTTTAAAACAACATTGCAGAACAATCTCAAATAAATACAGAAAACATCTAAACTAATCTTTACTGTATTCCTATCTATGTCTAAAATATACTGTGCCCTAAATAACTTACTTACACAGCAAGGCAAATGTAGGTGAGTAGTGCTGAATGGATGTTTCTAGATCCAAGACAAGATACAAAATGCCCAGACTTCTCTGAGAAATTTCTTAAATTAATATTCAACATTACTGCTGGATTAGCTCGGATGACATCACTCTTTGTCACCTGACTTCACTTCCCAGGCTAACAGAAATTAACAAAATGTAACATTTCTCTGTGAAAAATACATCTCTCTCAGATGTTTGCTCAGAACTGGAAGTCGTGAAACAATTAAACACTTTTACCTTTTAGATCTAGTAATTATTTATGTTTCAAAACAATAGGAAAACCTCTAGCTCTAGACATTGTGTCCGTTTGCTGCACTGAAGCTACTTTTTATAGCACATCATAAAGCACTTTTAATTTCAACTTATTTTCTTGATGTTTTGCAAGTTAACTCTGTGTGTTCCAGCTTCTGCTATTAAAGCATACATTTGCACAGGTATATAGTTTATGTACATTTCTGTTCTTTTCCAGTCGGGTACACTGTGGTTACATTCTTGAAGCTCAATACATAACATACAGTTCTGTATAAGTCATAGCAATATTCACAAATGACATAGAATTATTTACAAAATTCCAACTAGCTGGGCTGGCAGCATCACACCTTGTTTGGCATTTACCAAGTGATTTTTGCATGTTGTGTTGTATATAGTATGTGTGTATGAGACTTTCAGACAGTCCTCTTCACTGACTTTGTGTGATGATTTTAGAGCTAGGCAACAGTGAACTGCTGTAGTTGCTTGTTTATTACTATAATGCAGTGTGTAAAATGTAGCATGCTTTGGAAACCTAAAGAGTGCGACTTTCCATTTTAGCCCAGTGGTGTGCTTCAATTTAAGGACATCAGAGGAACCTCTGCCTCTCTTCTATGATCATGTTAGTTTTGTTTTATAAAGTTCAGTAGTAAAGATAGGAGGCATCTGCTTTCTTCACTGAGTTACATTAAGACTTGTATTTGCACAAAATTTTGTTAGGCCAGGCAGATTTTCTTTGGAGGTGGGAGGGGGTGGGGGTGGGGACACAGAGCAGGTACTGTCAGTTCAGACTTTGGTGTAAGTAATGGTCATTAGAAGAACAAACATAATCAGGTTTTTGAGGTCACAACCCACCATTGCAGGGGTACAGTCACAGCTTATTAATGTTAGATAATGGGGTGGGAGTGTGTGTCAGTATGAATCACTGTTAAAGTTTATTGTGTAGGGTTAAAATTTAAGGGAGTCTTACATTACTACATTATGCATCTTTTTGAGTTTTCCATCAAAGTTGGTGTTATTTAGCTAGGGTTTGTGTGTGATCCTACAGACCTTCTGGACATGGGAGGAGCCACACACTGATGGATCAATATGCAGGGCTTATACTTAGTCGGTGCATGTCATTATTTTATTTTTGACACGTATCCCTAATTTTTGAAGGTCTTGTCCTTAGTTGTTACACTTAGAAGTTGAAAAGTATTGATGCATGCTTCCACATACCTACAATGCCCAACTGAGCTTGCACCCCTAAATAGCTTTGTGCAAGAGTGCATCAGGACCAAACTAGCTCTTCACCCCCACCCTCAAGATGGCTGAGTCCTGGCTGACTGCTGACTGCTATCAGTCCCAGATGAGTTTGAGTGATTGGGTTGCTGATTAAACCCAGACCAGGTGAGGCGCAGTAAAGTCTTTCTTCCATAATGCCACATCTAGTCGAAACAACAGTGACATAGTATGTGAAATCTGACCCTAAGTGAAGTATTTTTTAAGTTTGCGTTCTGTTTTGATATTTGTCAGAGTTGTGTACATTTTCAGTTTAATGAATGAATGTTTGCAAGTTGAGTATATTTTTTTCTTAGAAGCACCTCTGTTTCTGCTTGCAGCCTGTGGCTCTTAGCTCATGAACTGTGGCACATTATTGGTCATTCCACCCCAACGGTTAACACTGCATTGTTTTTAGAAAATAGTAGTAAGCATGATGGAATCACCATCAAGTGTGAAGTTGTGCTCTGTTTGAATGAAGTTGCTGCTGGGAAAACTTCTCTTTCCTGTAAGGTGCATTGACTTTAGAGCTGATTATGTTTAGTTATAGAGGGGGTGGTACGCTTTGCACCTTCTCCCCCACAAAGTAAAAATCAGCTTTCATATTCTGAACTTACTCTGAGTGGCAGGCATTCCTTATTCTGACACGGAGAGTTTCCAACATAATATTACAACTGTAAATTGTGAAGTAGGTTCATTAGATTGAATTACTAAAATTTAGGACAAAAGCACCAAAACTCACCATGTTACAGTTCAGGGCATACACTTCTGAAAAATGCCACTTTTACTCTGCTTTTAATGTGACACAGATACTGTTGTAATGCATTTGTACTGTATTTCTTTCAGAGTATGTTGAAGAGTAGTTATTTCAGTGCTTCTCATGAATGAGGTAGTTATAATTTTCAGATCTGGTTGAAAAGGCATTTATTTCAGCCACACACCCTGAAAAAGGCAATATTTCAGCCTTCTGTGTTACATGCAGGAACCAACTGACCATACCACCTTCATAGGTAAGTACTAGGCTATCTGCCCAAGGGTATTTATAAGCCTAGCCAGAATGTGTTGGCTTTTGCCATTCCCTTAGATTAGTTCCCTATGCCTTTGTCCAGCAGAGCCATTAGTTCCCTGCGCCACTGTCCAGCAGAGCCACTGCAGTGATCCCCGGGGTAAATTTTCTGTTTCCTATACATCCTGTTTTCATATACATTGTTGAGCCTGAACAATAAGACTAAATGCTGTGGTTGATTACTGTCTGTTTT